>NC_057799.1:471971419-472115032 GCF_018294505.1 Triticum aestivum | reverse complement strand
CGCCGAGCTGCCCAAGGTGATTTTCTTCTTTGCCGATCTCGATTGTGGTTTTTCATCTAAGTATGTGGTGATGAATAATGCAAAATTTTATTAGCTTCGATGCCATGCTATACATAGTGGTTTAAATAACTTGTGTTTCTTATGCTGGAAAGTAATTCAGAATTTGTTTCTGTTTCAATTAGAGCCCTGATGCAGGCAAGGATTGTGTGGTTGTACATGTCACTCGCTATGAGGCGGATGAACTGAATATACGCACTGGGAAAACAGAGCTTTTAGGCTGTTGGATCCTGGAAGCCATTTGCGCTTATACCAATGAAGAGTTGTATTCCAGCCTCACTGTTGTCAGGCGTGTTGTCCAGGGTGTACTGAAGCACAAGAAGTTTAAAGCTACTCCTTCGTTTGTGAGGCATACTGTTCTTGTCAAGCTTAGGTAGGAAGATGACGTGGCATGCCTCCACAAACAAGTTTATGAGTGGCAAGGCCACAAGGTTGTCTTCATGAAGGTTCACAGGATTGAGCTGCTGCTGGACATCCTCGATGATGTTCATGGCAAGGTCCGTCTTGTGTCCAGCCCAAATTAGATCGAGGCATGAAATACTTGCCCCAGCTAGTGTTTAATAGTAGTTTGGATTGCGTCTAATTATCCAAACCTTGCCTGTTATCGAGCCCTCTGGGGCTAGTACTCTGTTTGAATCCGTCTATGGGAACTGCTGTTACTTTTGTGTGCCTGTGAATCATCGTAATTGTTGCCGAAACAGATGCGTCCTCTCTAGTTTTATCATACGAGCAGTGTGTGTTTTGATGAAATAGAGTACTCGTTCGAGAACTGTGCGCCGACGTATACATAAGTACTTGTAAACACTGTTGGTGCTACCCCACTTGTAAGCAGTTGTGCAAAACACGGCACATTGGCTCAGCTCGCTTCAACACTAGGCTATCGACCAGCTAACAATCAACAATCTGCCGTCTGACATATAAGCAACTATGTATCTTGTTACAGTGGTTCATGCAGTTAACTGAGGCCACAATGTAAATTCCAAACGTTCACACGCTAGTCCAGCATTCATGTGGAACACTCACATTAAACTCGGCTTCATAAAAAACTTGAAAAGCATAAGTTAAGCAATTTTATACATCTCAATGATTCATAGAACATAACAAACATATACTAGTTAATAGCAAAAGACAAAGTTGTGAGAAGGTTTACAAATCAGGAAAAAACAAGCAAGGCTTCTCTAAGCAAAGGGCCTCCCGGCAGGCTTAAATTTCCTGGAGTTCACTCTGGTTTTTTCTTGTTGCCACCATCCAGGGTTAGGTTCTCTCATTCCAGAATAACCAATTATAATTGTGTTCTCAGCTGGAATGCTGAACTGAACCATGCAGTGCACTGACCAGCTGAAAGTCTTGTGCATTCCACTAAATTTAAGCGCCACTAATTGCAGAAATAAGCAGACCACAATGCCTCTTGTCCACGCACCTGTCCCAAAAGCCTCCGTGCAGCCGTGCCAGCTTGTCCTCGGTCCATGGATGAAATGGAGGAAAGTGCATTCCGGACTAGGATGCAGATGTTTTCGCTCATCCCTGCACTGCAATCAGGAAGTAAAACGTATGAATCAGCTTCTTTTAGATTGCGTTGGTCATTCTACCTAGTAACTACCAATGTAGGAATACCTGGAAGACGGGTGGTTAGACGACGTCAACAAGGGATAGCCATCTCATTTTGCGCAGTTCTACTAAAACTGAGGTGTGTGCTTTTGATTGCGCGGATAGAAACGATACAGAGACAGACATCCCGAAACGATATGGAGACAGACATCCCTGTTTGCGCAAATACGAAATACGGTTATTTAAACAGTGACAGATATTTGTAGTGGCGTATGATTAACAGCAGCATCTATTGTGTTATAATTGGCACTAGATTGACAGTATGAAAGTGTCCTTAAGTAAATAGCATCACATCGCATCAACACTGCCACTAGATTAACATGCAGAACAATAGCATTAGTATTACTGTCATGAGAGTAGCACATGGTCAGTAAATGTGCAATCAAATTTGTGCAGTTCCACCGGGATGAAGCAATGTTAGCGGTGTGAGATTTAAGTGTAACTGCAAAAACACAATTCATGGGAAATAAAGCAAGACGGAAGCACTTCATAAAATGGTGGTGGCATTGCTTCAATTTATCGACGACACTAGACCATTACTTATAGTGACATTAGGTGGCATTGCTTAATGCTTCATGTGATTTTACATTAACGGTAGCGATATGGGCGTAGGGACAATAGAGGCATAAAGTGGTGAGGCAGATGTGGTTGCCGAGAGCGGCAAACACTCAGGCAGCATGTGTGCATTTGTCCCATTTTTTATCTCCTCGGCGACATTTTCCTATGTGAGCACAGGAAATCTAGGCCTGCTCATTCTCATTTGCGTTGTCCCCCAACACCTGTCACTTTCTTTGCTTTTTCAACCAAGAGATAGGTCCACTTCCCCCCACCCTTCGCCATCCACCATGCTTTCTTCGTCTTTTCAACCAAGAGACCGGTTGGGTAGCCAGTATCTACTACTTTCCCCCGTTTCCTCTTAGAACCAAGTCCTAGATTCATGCTACAGCTTTCCCACTTTCTTCCCTGTTTGAACCAACTCTTAGAGTCGACTGTATGGACTAGCTTTACCTCTAATAATAGTAAAAGTCTAGGTGGCTTTGGACGGAAGTAGAAAAACATCCACACAAAGCCAAGTGGGGAGCTGGGGCAGTAGAGCAAGGCAGGTTTCGAAGGAATATATACCTGAGGGTCGTCGGCATGTGGCAAAGACGGCGTCGGGAGGCCGCATCTTGGCCACAATACCGCAGGGAGGAAGAAGGGGTCGGAGGCCCTCCGGGGCCGGCGCTCTCTCAGAGAGAATGGCACGGCCGCCGATCGGGACGCGCGGGCAACCGTTGGTCTCCTCCCTCGCCGCTGGCGACAGCGTGAACGATGCACCTACACCCCTGCCCCGGTCAATGTTGTCCGACCGGATTTGCGACCAGCCGTGAGCTGAGAGAGAGTGTGGCCACCTATGTCTTGCTTAGATCTGGAGAGCATGAGAGAGTGAACAAGAGGAACCCTAGGAAAGCAAGCGCTAAGGCTCCTGCTTATATATGTAGTGGAGTGATTTTGTTGTACCAGCTTCAAAAAAATGCGCTCCTACGTGTACCCGCGAGTGGGTGTGAGAGAACTAGTGTGTGCGTGCACCGCTTCTCTTCGTGAGAGTACAATATACTATGCCCAAAGAACGTTCGCCACAAAATAGTATAAGTGTGTGACGTGTGAGCTAAAATAAAATGTGCGCGACGTCTTTTGTTTTTTAGAAGTTCTGAGGGTAGGGTGTGAAGAGCACATATGTGTGTGATGTCTACCTGCAGATAGACGGTGGGTGCGAGAGGACTCGGGAGGGTGCGTGTGTGTGAGAGAGAGGGGGGCACATATCAATGCAATGCATGTGTCCGTAAATCATTATCCGACAAACGTTCGCCACAAGCCTTTTCCTGACGAACACCGTAAGAACCGTTAGGTCGGCATCTGACAGTGTTAGTTTTGCCATGTCATTTAACAGAACAGCCACTCCTCCTACACACAAATCTTCCACGTAAGTGTTAGCAACTGCCGTATGCTCCCTCTATTCCAAAATGCAGTGCATATAGCTTTATTGAAAATTCGAACCTCGCAAACTTTTACCGAGTTTTCGTGTACCAAATTGCACATGTAGAATACCCTGTATATATCATTTCATTCATCTTCGAGAGGTAACTATAAAGATGGGGGAGGAGTCTACAAAGAAAGACCATCGTATCACCTGCAGCAATTTCAACCATCATTTGGTGTGGAGGAATATCATAGGAACTCTATATGATATGATTTTTATAGGATTTTTTCCTTTAGAGCCAATTGGTTCAAGGAATAGATTCATATACTCCACATTTCAAAGGAAATAAACATGATATCATTTCTATAGCTTTAGAGCCACTTGGTTCATATGAATGGATTCCTATACTCCCATAATTTCAAAGGAAAATAAACATTAGCGTATATTCAATAGAAAAGTTCCTATGATATGAACCAAATTACATCTCTTTTCTAATCCCTCCTCATAGGAATTGAGATACATGTCATCTCTAGATTCAATAGAAAAGTTCCTATGATGTCAACCAAATGACATCTCTTTTCCAATCCCTACTCATAGGAATTGAGATACTCCATGTCATCTCTTTCCCTACAACTTCCATGTATACATCTTCTATTCCTAAATAGCTAGTACAACCCACTAGTAGCTTTTTTCCAAGACATGCAACTATGGCACAAGAACTATATAGTGTGCGAATAACTTGAAAGATGGTCGTTGGATGAAGCTAATCCGACAGTGCAGAGATGGCAAATCCGAGCACTACTGGCCGTTGGATATCATCAACATTCCACCAGATCTGCCACATGTACAATTTAGAAGACTCCATGGTTGAACTTAAGCATAATGCACAAACCTCAAAACACATGCACTTCTCCTTTGTTCTAGAATCTTCCGTATCATAATTGATTTTTTTCTAAATGAATTGCCATTATTTGTTTTCTACTTTATGCTTTACAATGCACAACCCCATGAATCTTAACATTTTTTATAAAACTAATTGATTTTGAATTAGACGAACTATAAGAACTAAACGAACATCTACATCATGCATATATGACTCAAAGCTTTACATGCTATAGTGTGTATTTATTCATAACTTGGTTTCGAAATCTCATGCGTTCAATGCATGTGTACCTTACTAGTTTTGAGTAGAGTAGCAAATTTCACGTGGCCCCGGGTATATCAAAATGCAGGGCCCATGCATCATTGCCTTTCGGTCGAACCTACGTCCACAATTTTTTGTACGTACTATATCTCCACTGGTCCCCGAACCCAAAATGCTGCCTCGTTCCCCTAAAACCAAGCGGCCCACACATATTTAAGGCGTCGACTCAAACTCAATCCCTCTCCCGTTTGCTACGACGTGGCCCCGCATGCCCTAGTAGTACTCCTACAAACCCTACCGCCGCATGCATCATTGGTTTTCTTCAAGAGGACGAGGGAGAAGCCGATTTGTAGTGGAGGCGCTTTCAAAAAAAATTATATGTAGTGGAGATCCCTACCCTAGGGTGCCCTAGGTAGCTGTCGCACGCATCATTGGTTTTCTCTTTTCTTTATGCTCTTGCGCCCTAGAGTGAAATGATGGTTGCTTCGTCCGTCCAGCTTAATGCGGGAAAGGTGGGGCTTTGTGATTTGACCCCTCATCGCTCATTTTCTACTACTGCGGCGCTACGACCGGGGTGCCTCCAATTCCAACCGCTGCTCCGAACTGTAATTTGGTGCATCGCACGTGGAACAAGACGGTGGATGAGCCACATGTCGGCCAAAGGGGTCCTGTTAAGTGTGTCGCCATTTCGTGTGCGGTCTGACCCTGCTTGAGTCGCTACGCCAACACGACAGGTGCAGCCTACCACTTGGTTTTGCTCCTTGGTGAATCCCGACTATATTGATCTAAAAAGATACGTACTGAACTACCCTCTCCGTCTCGTTTTTTTAGACATCTCGGTTTATAGGGCGTGCACGTAGTTCTGGGTCATCCATTTGACTAACTAAATCTGAGTTACTATGTCACAAAAAGTATATCATTGGATTATTAAGCGGATGTAGTTTCTAAACATATACTGTTCATCACATATATAGCCAGTTAAATTCTCAACCTAGAATGACGTGCATGCCATGTAGACCGATATGGAGGAAGTATAGTAGTAAAATGAGGTGATTTTACCGAGCGATCGGCGGGGGAGCATGGCCTGTCATGCGGTCCCACATGTCATGATGTACCAAGGCGATGCGCGTGTCCCTCTTGAGGCAGAAGCAATACTACGTGGTTTGAGATGATGGCAAACCGAAGTGTGAAATAATGGTTGCTTCGTCCGTCTGGGAAGGTGCGACATTGTGATTTGACGTCTCATTGCTCATTACTACTACTACTACTAGGGCGGTACGACTGGGGTGCCTCCCCCTGCTGTTCTGCATTGTTATTTGGTGCTTGACACATCGACCCGGTTGCTATATGTCCCACATGTCGGTGACAGGAAGTACAGAATTCATGAAAGCGAGCGTCGACGGAGGAGTACAAGACACGGCTTGGGTTTTTGCTGCTTCGCGCGATCCATCGATACAAACCCGGACTAGAAAAAGGCGAGGGCGGGTCTTTTCCCACGCGGCAGGCAGGGGAGTTTGGCATAGTCTGTTCGAGGCAAGGAGGCAGGAAGGGAAACAAGCAAATAAAGGTTGAGCGGCTTAGTTTTGGGAAAATCTGTTTTTTACGGAGTACGTACCCACTAGGGTTTATAGGGCTCATCTAAAAAACATTCGTTTTTCCGTTTTATAAGTCTCAGTTCTACTACTAGTAGTAGTACCATCACATGTTGGATTTCAAGGTGCGTTAGATCACCCGATGCAAGCAGTGTCAAGAGAAAACTCACCAATGCATGTAGAAGTTCATGGAAATTTAGTGGTCATTCATGCATTCGTTCTAATTAATGCCTCGGTAAACATAACTTCTTGAGAAAAACGAGCGTACTAATTACTTGTGCAAACTAGGAGTACGAAATTAATTCGACCACTCACCGTCTACCTTGGTTGGAGAGATTTTGAAATTGAGCCATAAACTGGAAAGGAGGGAGTAGTAACTTTTGTCTCGATTACTATTTGTGGCCTTGTATAGATGCAAAATGTATTTTTTTATAGTGGCCTTGTATAAGTAAATGGAGGGAGTACTAAAGGACATATATATTCCAAACAATATGATAATCTCTCTAACCAAGGTAGTAGGGACGAGGAGTAAACGGAGGGAGTACTAGTAAAATTTTCTCCTTGTCCTGCGAGCCACCACGCGCGTGGGCGAGGGAGCGGGCGTAAGGCGTAGTAAGCAAGCTTCACCTCATCCTGCGAGCCACCGCGCCCGTGGGCGGGGGAGACGGCGTACTAAGCAAGCTTCTCCTCGTTCCGCGAGTTGACGGGACACATCAAAAGTACTCCAGTGGATAGAGCCTTGCATCTAAGGTAGGCCCCACATGGTTTGCCTCTTTTTTAACATAACGCGTTAAGTCGCAATTTGTTTGTTCACCCGTGGTAGACGATCCTCCCTCCATCTAGTGGACAACCAGTACACGTGTCAAGTTACCACGTGGGCTGCCTTTTCGTACAGAAATGAGCTCCACCGTGTACCCACGCGGGTGTGGTTGGGAAAGAGACGGGAGTACGTGCGCCGTGCGTGCACCTCTTCTCTTCGTGCACGTCCCCCACCTACGTGAGACGCGGTACGAGGCAGCAGCGTGGACGGCAGCAACGATGCCCATGCGCCGCTCCTCGTCGAGCTGGCCTGGAGCGGCAAGTTGCTGAACCGCACGCCGGCTTGGGGCGGCAACTGGCTCCGTCGGGCGAGGGGAGGGAGGTGGATCAGCAAACTGCATAGCTTGTATCCGGCGGGCTCGGCGGGCCACCCAGGCGGCTTGGATGTGGAATAACTACTCTTCGTAAGCCATTGTAAGAGTGGACAAAATGGTGAAGGAGGAGATAGGGGAGCGGCGGAGGTGTGCGATTTTTGGCCGGCGTTTGGCCTCGTCTAAATAGGAGATTAAATAGACGGCGGACGGGAGGAGTTCGGCGGGCATTGCATTTAATGCCGGCCCGGTCATGAACGGACGTGTGTCCATAGTGGGTTTCTCGGCTTCCACACGGGCGGGTTTCATGGAGGCGTTTGAATGCGGCAAGGAGGCGTGTTCAGCCGGGCGTGCAGCGAGTGGCGCCCTCGACTCTGACGTAGGACAGCGCATCGTTCTTCCACTAACGTGTGGGCTCTTTGGGTACATGGCCTGCATGTCAGTGACCCAACGCAGGCAGCGCACAACAGAGGAACCTTTGGTGGGCTAGGGCGGTCAGAAGCGGGCATTTCATAAACCGATGATTGTTCATTGAGTGTGACGCCATCCTTTTCATGTAGATAAGCCCACTATGTTGATAGCCCGTTCGATACGTTGTGATTCATAAAGACCGCTACAAACATCAGTGTTCTACTTATCACAGATAAGATTGATTAATACCCGTAACAATCCATGTCCTTAACAAAGGGTGCATGCACGTATAGGTTGAGCGTGTGTCTTGCGTAGTGTGTTGTGTGAATGCAGGCGTGCGAGTGTTGCGTGCGTGCAAGGGTACGTTTCAGTGTTGCATGCATGTGTGCGTACGTGTGTGTGTTCGTGAGTGCATGTGTACGCGTCAGTGTTGCACGCCTGCATGCGTGCGTGTGTTCGTTATGTGTACGTGTCAATGTTGCATGCCTGCATGCGTGCGTGTCTTGTGTGCGTGCATGTGTATGTGCGGGGTGAGGCTACATGTCAGTCGACTGACTTTTTCATCTCTGGTCATTAGATTTTCCAGCCGTTGGATACGAAATCAAGGGCCTGCAGTTTATCATCAAACTCCACCCCCCCTGAGCCGCCAGCCACCACCGGCCGAACCGCCGGCCCCCTCCGCCCGCGGCCGGCCCGCGCCGCCCCTCCCGCCCCAAAACCACTCCTCACCGCCGGTCCGCCGCTTCACCGGCCATCCCTCTAGGCCCCCCGCGCCGAGCTTTTTCTCCGGCGATCCCCACCCCACCGCCCAATCAACGCCCCCCACCGCCGGCGACTGCCAACCAGAGGTCTCACGACTTCGAGTACCCACCGACCACTAATTTATTACCATTTCTATCCTTCATATACGCGCTGACTGGTGGGCCCTATGGTAATGTGCGCTGTTGAATGTGGACCGTTTGACTGGTCAATTGATCGTGTCATCAACAAATTACGGAGCTGTATGGTGAGCCAGTGACCGTATGATCACCCTAAAATGTATTTTATTAACACAGTACAGACTCAAACTAACATTTCTTTCTTTCATATACGGGCTGACAGGTGGGCCCCACGGTTAAGCGCCCCGATGGTGCAACACTAGTTGCGTCACGTGGAACGTTTGACTGGTCAATTGATTGTGTCATCAACAAAATACGGAGTTGTACGGGTGAGCCAGTGACCGTATAATCATGACATGTATTTTTTAACACGGTACAGACGCAAGGGCTCATATATACGCGCAAGCACTCACCGCTATAAGCTCATACACGCAGACCCTACCCCTATGAGCAACTTCGAGAGAGTGGGCCAGCATATGATCTTGAGATTTTATGAAGTCACCATAGGTGCCTCGTAGTCGAGTGGAACGTCTCCTCCCACTGAACGCACATCGCCGGAAAATACTGAAATTAACCCAGGATAAATGCGAGCACCTGGACTTTAACCCTGGTGGGCTCGAGAAACCACTGTCCTCCTAACCATCCAACCACATGTTGGTTAGCACGACAAAATGTATGTGGTGACCGTGATGAGCTTATTTTGAAGTCCAATGACCATATCGTGCTTTCGCTTCAAATACAATGACCGTAAGTGTCGTCAACAAAATACGGAGCACGCATCAAATGCAAAGTCCGTCAGTGTCATCAAGAAAATACAGAGACGTATCATGAGCTAGATACCGTATGATCACCACGAGAATGTATACGGTGACCGCAATGAGCATATTCTGAACTCCAGTGACCGTATAGTGCTTTAGCTTGAAATATAGTGACCGTCATGCGTGAATGTGTCATGGGCATGCATACTTTTAGAGGGCCGAGAGATAGTTTGTGTGCGTACGTGAAAGTGGTGTAGAAAGAGGGGATGTCCAGTGGAGACAAGGAGAGATATGCCCTTCGTTTCTCTTTCCCGTGACTAATATTTTAGGAGAATATATAAACATTCACAATGCAGAAGAAATATTTTTGGATGCTCCATGCAATTAACTTTCATGTATAACATTGTACTATTGTATATGCTTATTTTCTTAGTGTCCGATTGCGTGTGTGGTGTGGTGGACACATCATTTCTAGTTGTGGTGGGTCAACATGAGGACTCATGGGTCGGTTCCATCCTGCGCCACATAGGTTGGATCGAGATGCGTTATACGAAGACCCATGTGGAGGACTCGGCGTACAACACGAAGCTAGCTACCAGAGTCACGGAGGACTCTATCCCCACTGGTGATAAGCCGACTATATATGATTTGTAACCCTAGGCCCCCAGTATGTTATAGAAGCTTGGGGGCTAGTTCGTCGATAGTATACACACACGCACAATGCCTGGTATTCACGTGTACTTTGTACACACCCCTATCACTAATATACAGTACCAGGAGTAGGCTTCTTCCTCAACTGCAAGGGTCCGAACTAGGGTAAAACTTTGCCTCGTATTACCATCCATCCTAACAGTCAGGGATATCCTACTGAATGATATGATGGAATCATATCTGCCAACTACTAAGAGAGAGGTGTGTCTGGGGGGGCAATGTGTGCGAGAGAGTCCTAAAGATAATGTGCGTGCGGGAGACACGTAGGCACATATATGTGCGTATAGAGGGCTAGTAGAGACCGTGCGTGTGTATATATGCATGTGAGAGAAATAGTGTTTTCCAACTGAGATTAGTGAAAAGAGTGGTACATAGTAGTCAGAAAGAGAGAGAGAGAGAGAGATACAGAGAGAGCATGTGCGTGAGACTCCCCGACACCCCGAGAGAGATTGTGAGCATGTGTGAAAGAGAAATGCCGATGCATATAAAGTGTGTGCACTTATGCGGTAGATAGAGAGATATATAGCGTGTTTGTGAGAACGGGCCGAGGCATAGTGCATCTACGTGTAAAAGGTGGTTCTACGCATTAAATTAAAATGTAAATGGCATTATTATTTTCGGATGAGATCATGAATTTTGCAAATTACGTATGGACGAAAATCGGTCTATCAGACACCCATACTCTATTAAATTCTAGCATGTGCATGTGTTTATTTCATATTATCGATCCATAGAGTGAGAGCGGTTTGAAATACAGGCAATGGATGCTTTTGCAAGTCATATATAAACATTAATTAGTGCACTCCATGTTGTTAGTGTGAAGCACATTATACATTTGTCACTTGCATGGATACATTCCAAATTGCTAGCTATGAAATAGAATACATGTCGAATTCAACATAAAGGGGGTTTCGAAGATTCGAATTCATAGGAAGTGCATTCATCTATTTGAACCCGAGATAATGGCATTTGTAAATCAGATGTAAAAGGGGGCATCAATCTTTGTTGTACGTTTGAACATGCTATATATATTCATACGCATGTCTAACTTTTTTTTGCAACCAAGGAGATTATATCTGGAACCATGCATGAACTGAGGTAAGTTGCATATTTTTTAATATATACTCGTGTACAATGTATATTCAAATGTACCACCTCTATTCCAAAATAATCGTAGCTTTAGGATTTTCAAGAGTAAAGATTTGTGAAGTTTGAAAAATCCTGAATGTTCAATTCAAGAGAACCGAAAACGTTAATGCTTCTGCTCCCAAATATTGAACGAAGCGCCAAATAGGCCTCTGGTCACCCGAAACCGCGTGAGACTAATGTTTGGTGGTAGGAAATTACTATCCCGACTCTGGCCTGTGTAGCCTATCTGCCCGATGTCCAAAGGTCTAAACCGGGGTAGGTTTGTAACTTCACCAAGATGCTAGTCTCAACCGCCTCCGAGAAGCATTCATACGCCGTGGGCGCCTAAACACCCATGCGCTCGGCTGAAATCTATCCCGCCCACATTTGGGACACCAGAGATTACTGTCCTACCCCCAACCCGCAATATGTCTGAAATTTTAGATGGGGGCAAAGTTTGTAACTTTCCCCAAATTTCAAACAAGCGCGTGCCAAACCAAAACATTGTTCCTCCTTAGTTCCCCGCCTCCCTCCGTTTCCCCATTCATACTCCGTGGGCGCCAAAATGCCCTCTCCACCAGTCGCGAAACTCCAGCCTCCTCCGTCCTCCACCCCATAGCGCCCAATCCACCGCCGCCCTCCTCCATCACGCCGGAGCCGGTACCCCGACGTCGTCGTCCAACGCAACCGCAACCGCAACGCCCTCAAGGACATAGCAGCTGAAGCCGATGTAGAGCTGCCTCCATGACGCCGACGCCGACGTGCGCCGTACCAGAACTACTCCGACCACGCTGTCCTGCGCCTCACTTCTGCCGCTCCACTGTCGCAACCGTCCACCGCACCGGAGCTGTTCCCGCTACGCCGTCGTTTGCCGCCTCGAATCTGCTTCCCCGCCGCCGACAGACGGCCACCGCACCACACTCAACAACTTGGCCATGGGTTCGTCCAAGGCTGCACCGTCCTCCACAACTTCTCATTTCCAGCGAACTAGAAGAAGATCATTGGAAAAACAGAAGGAGGACACATCACTGCTAGCAGAAAGAGGTACTTCTCTTCCCTTATTCGTACAAACCTTACGTCTCTGCTCACACCGTATTCATCCCACGAAAGAAACTAGTTGAGCGCTTCTTACTGCATCTTCTTCGCGATACTAAATGCACAAGGTTTCCTCCGTTTACTATTTCACCTTTGCTAGAGGTCAGTAGCCCGCCTGGATTTCAATTCAGGGTCAGTCGAACCGCAATTAAAAGAAGCAGCACCCACTTAGGCGCACGGAGCACCTAGTCCGCCTGTTCACCGGGGAAGCGGCGCATCGGTGTCTATCATAGGGGTGTGGGGTGCAGGAGCTGCTTGCGCCCGATCTGGAGGTCGGCGGGGCTTGAATGGATTGCCGGGGGCGGTGCCAAGCACGGCGGTGCGGTGAGGTCGAGGGGAGGGCGCAGGCAGGGGACTGGGCCGGTGGTCGCTGCCGTTTCGAGGAAGATCGTCAACACTGACTGGCTGGAGGTAGATGAAGGCGTTCTGCCTGTTCTTTGTACATTGGACTCTGCAGAAAAAATGGACTGGCCTATTTGTTTTCAGTCGAATGTTATTTTCATAGAATCCTGTAGTAATTTAGTGTGCCATGCATGTTGTAGAGCTATCATATGTCTCCCGTCATTTATTTCTCACCGACCTGCTATCTGCTACCTTTACACTGCACTAATTGTGCACACACTTCACCCATACTCACACTATTGCTTTTTATGCATGGGTATTTCAGACTCTGACGCAGTGTTGATGAATGCTGAAAAGAAAAGACAGAAGTCTCTCCAGTGTAATTCGAAGATAAGCACTAAGCGTTTTAGCGCTCTAAAGGATGCAGTGTCAGCAGTTGGAGACAGTAAACGTAGCTCTGCAGTTGATGATCTCAATTGCCACACACAACCATCCTAGGTTCTTGCTTTAACTTCGCGCTATCAAATGTGGTTGCATGTTGCATATGGTGTCTAGCTTGTATTGCTTCCAATTTGGTTAAATTGCATCTGCTTACTTTACACATTATACCTTTGATAATGACATGCCTTCCTGTTTTTGATACATACTACATATGTCTATTAACCATGTTCGTAGATCAAAATAATGCTCTTTTGTATCCCTTGTCAATCACTTATGATGAGACAGTCACCCGGGTGGGTTACTGTGAGACGCCATACTCGTTTAAACAGTGCAGTGTCATCCTCCCCACATGATTCTCAAGAAACAGCAAGGCTAAATGAAGATAGTCAACGTAGCTCTCTAGTTGATGACCGCGATTCCCCCACACCACCATCACAGGTGCTTGCTCTAACTTCGCAGGTGATATGTGGTTGCATGTTGCATACGGTGTCTAGCTTGTAATGCTTCTAATTAGGGTAAATTGCATCTGCTTAGTTTACACATTATACCTGTGAATATGACATGCCTTCCTATTTTTGGTACACACTACATCTATGTGTTAACCTTGTTCTTACATGAAACTACCTCTCTTCTGTATCCTGCATCAATCACTTACGATGAGTCACCTTTATTCGTTGCATATTGCATATTATTTCTAGCCTGTTGCCATGTATTGCTTCTAATTTGGTCAAATACATTTGTTAGGGCACCCTTTTAATTTGGCAGAGTGATATTGGTTTCATCTTTCATATGGTTTCTAGCTTGCATTGATTCTAACAAGTTCAAGCACCTTGTGCTTAGTTTACACTTTATACATCATACATGTCAATATGTCACACCGTCCTGTTTTTCATACATATTCCATCCTCCTATCATGCGGCTGTCTTACATGAAAGTAGTGTTCGTCAGTATCATGCATCAATGAGTTCTGAAGAGCAAATTTTATTCCTTTTTCTTGTGGGTTTGACTTGGCAAGGCAAAATCAAGAAAGAGGAAGGAAAAGAGTAAGGAAGGCGATGATGGTGGTCCTCTGCAGCAACGTAAACGAAGCATCTGTACCGATTCTCCTTGTACTGATAGTACATTACAAGGTCCAAGTCTCCACTCCCCTACTCCACCATCCAAGGTGCTTGCTCTAACTTGGCAGTGTGATATCTGGTTGCATGTTGCATATGGTGTCTAGCTTGTATTGCTCCTAATTAGTGTAAACTGCATCTGCTTAGCTTACACATGATACGTGTGAATATGACACGCTTTCCTGTTTTTGGTACATACTATATCTGTCTATCACACCATGTTCTTACATGAAACTACTCTTCTTGTGTATCCTGCATCAGTCACTTATGATGGAACACCTTTAAGTTGGCAGTGTGATATTGGTTTGCGTCTTGAATATGATTTCTAGCATGTATTGCTTCTAGTTTGATGAACGCCACCTATGACAAGACAGTTTTAACTTGGCAGAGTGATATTGATTGCACCTTTCATATGGTGTCTAGTTTGTAGTGCTTCTAATTTGTTGAAGTGCCTTCTGCTTAGTTACCACATTATAGGTGTGAATATGTTAAGTCGTCCATTTTTTCGTACATATTCCATCCTCGTATCATGACTTTGCCTTTCATCAGAGTAGTGTTCGTCAGTATCATGCATCAATGAGTTCTGAAGAGCGAATTATATTCCTTTTTCTTGTCGGTTTGACCTCACAATGCAAAATCAATAAAGCTGAAGGAAATTGGCAAGGCATTGGATGATGGTGGTCCTTCCGAGCAACTGAAACGGAGGTTCTCTACAGATTCTACTACGCCATCCTCCCAACAAGATTCGTAAGACAACACAAGGCTGGGCAGTCAACGTAGCTGTGTAGAGATGAGCACATCTCCCCTACTCCACGATCACAGGTGCTTGCTCTAACTTGGCATAATTATATGTGGTTGCATGTTGCGTATGATGTCTAGCTTGTATTGCTTCTAACTTTGTTGAATTGCATCTGCTTACTTTACACATAATGCCTGTGAATATGACACGTGTTCCTGTTTCTAGAACATACGTGTACATGATGAGCACATCTCCCCTACTCCACCATCACAGGTGCTTGCTCTAACTTGGAACTGTTATATGTGGTTGCGTTTTCCGTATGATGTCTAGTTTGTATTGCTTCTGATTATGTTGAATTGCATCTGCGTAGCTTACAACTTATACCTGCAACGATCACTTACCCATAAGACACATTTAACTTGGAACTGTGATGTAGGTTGCATCTTGCATTGTCTTCTAGCTTGTACTGCTTCTAATTTCTTCAAATGGCACTTACGACGAGACACTTTTTACCTGATAGAGTGATATTGGTTGCATGTTCATATGGTGCCTTGCTTTCCTTTCTTCTAATTTTGTTGAAATGCCTTCCGCTTAATGTTTTTTCATACATATTCCATCCTCCTATCGTACGTGTGAATATGAAACGCTGTCTTTTTTTGTATATATTCCATCCTCCTATCCTGCCATTGCCTTACATCAAAGTAGTGTTCGTCTGTATCATGCATCAACCAGTTATGCAGAGCTAATTTTATTCATCTTCTTGTGGTTTTGACTTCATAAGGCAATATCAGAAAATAGGAAGGAAAAGAGTAAGTTAGGGGATGTTGGTGGTCCTCCGCACCGACGCAAACAAAGACTCTCTAGATTTGCCACTGCTACTGCTAATGAAGTTGAAGTCCCAAGTCTACATGATGAGTTCATCTCCCGTACTCCACCATCGCAGGTGCTTGCTCTAAGTTGACAGTGTGATAATTGGTTTCATGTTGCATATGTTGTCTAGCCTGTATTTCTTCTATTTTGATTAAATTGCACCTGCTGAGTTCATACGTTATACATGTGCATATGACATGGCGTTCTGTGTCTAGAATACACTGCATCTATCTATCATACCATGTTCTTACATCAAAGTATTGCTGTTGTGTATCCCGCATCAGTCACTCATGATTGGACACTTTTAACATGGCAGTTTGATAGTGGTTGCATCTTGCATTGATTTCTACGTTGTACTGCTTCTAATTTTTCGAATTGCCACTTATGACAAGACACTTTTAACTTGGCAGAGTAATATTGGTTGCATCTTTCATATGGTGTCTGGCTTGCATCACTTCTATTTTCTTGAAAATGCTTCTGCTTGGTTTACACATCGTAGCTGTGAATATGTCATGCCGTCCTGTTTTTCTTACATATTCCATCCTCATACGGTTGTCTTACATCAAAGTATTGCTTGTCTGTATCATGCATCAATGAGTTCTGAAGAGCGATTTTATTCTTTTGTGTTGTGGGTACGGCTTGACATGGCAAAGTCAAAAAAGAGCATGGAAAATAATATAGTAGGGAGTGGTGTTACTCATCGGGTGAAACGGAAAAGGATCGGTCGTCCAAATTCTGCTGGTACTTATAGTGCAGTAGAAGGTCCAAGTCCACCGGCTAAATCTACAAACACAGTATCACCTACTCCACCAGCTGCAGCATCCTCTTCAACTGTACCAGCATCTCAACAAGTTACTCATTCGTTTGCTCCGGAACTGGCCAGTTCCCAAGCTGCCTTCATACCTAACACTACTTCCGAAGCACTACTAACACAACAGGACTTGGCAAGATCAGATGAACCTCATGAGCATCAACACCAAGACCGTACCTGACCGAGTCAAGTTGCAGTTGCATGCTCCTTTATATGTACTCTCACAGTTTGATGTACACTAACACTTTCCATATTTGTTGTTGAACTAGCACCACGACGCAAGCGGAAACAGACATCAGGGATAATGCTTGACAGATTAACAAAATCTAAAGGAGGAAGAATGGAGATCCATTTTGAGGCAGGTTTAAAAAGGCCACGTGATGCTACAGAGTCAGCCAAGTTAGTATCAGAGGCAGTCGTTGCCATTAGGTGTCATGCACGTATCCTCCCAACGTGGATCCAGTATAGGAATGAGAAAGACAATACCCAGTTTAACACCTTCCTTGACCATTTATCCGTAAGTAATGTTATTCATCGCAATTAGTAATATTGTCTTGCTTTGTCCCATACTTTCTAGCTTCCTCCTAATAAGACTCACATTCTTTTTTCAACAGATGAGGTTCAAGTTGGATCCGAAAGATGATGCAACTAAACAAGCATGCACTCATGTTTTTCAGTCTGCTCTGCGACAGTATCAGTACCACCTTAGAAAATCTCACTTTGAAGGCAAGGCTAACAATGAAATCGCCCAAACATCTCCAGTGGAATATATTACAGATGAAGACTGGACAACCCTCGTTAAACACTGGTCTGATCCAAAGTATCAGGTAGGCTATATGTATTTGATCAGACCACATATTGAACTTGTATTTATGTATGTGCCTTACAAGTGTATCTTCTTCTAGGCTAACTGTTTGAAGAAAAAGACCAACCGTTCTAAAGTGAAATTCCAACAAACAACAGGATCTCGTAGCTATACTGCACACTGCGAGGCTCTTGTAAATAGCTGCTAGTTCCTTCTTTTTTATGTGCCATATTATCGTATCTATATTGACTTGTTCCAAATACAGAGGAAAGCCTGTGCGGACCAAAAAGAACCTGAACCGAATGCAGTGCAAATCTTCAAGGATTGCCACACCAGCAAGATGAAGGGCATGAGCACACCAGTTCAAGCCGCTGTTGTAAGGCCTTACTCCTCCTGCCTTTGAACTGATTGGTACTGTGATGTGTTCATTTAACTACTTGGTTTGCAGCCAATGTCAGTTACTCTGTTCACTTTTATACACAGATGTCTTAACGTATCATTTCACCTTACATGGTTTAAAAGAGATGAAGGGTATTCTTTTGGTCTTGATCTATATTCTAGTTGTTATGTTCACGTGCGCACACAATGATAAAATAGCCTGTTTGTTTTATATCTGTTTGCCCATGATATGAATGACGTCATACTATGTTCATCCTACTTTAAACCATGTCTCTTTATCCTTAGATGTCAACGAATGTGAGGAAATAGACAATACAGTAGGCATGCTACATGGACATATGTTCCGAAAGTGATTTTATTATGTAGTTGGCACTACAATACATGCTAATGTATTACTGTAGTTCACCAAAATAAGTTATGTATAAACGTGTAACCTACTTTGTTTGTTTTTGTCTCATTAGTAACTTATCTAGTACACTAATCTACAAGTTCAAACTTTTAGGAAGCTATGGAAAAAATGATTGAACAGCCACAACCACTTGAAGGTGACGAGGCTACCAAAGGCACAATGTCACCTCTTGCTGCAGTGCGTCAGTATCTCTCCACTAACAGTGCAAAAAGCACCTTCCTGCGTAATTCTGGGTTGGTTGTCAAGGTAACCTCGTCCAAATCGCCTACTGAACAAAATCTTCCTGCTAGACAGAGTGATATATCTGTGCTCCAGACACAAGTCCAATCCCTAATGGACGTCGTTTTGGAAACAAGAATAGTGGTTGACAAATGTCGTCAAGATATGAATGGCTTTGAAACCAGACTATTAGACATTCGCTTCGTTGTTCAAGAGCAATGGCGGAAAAAGGTGAAGATCGTGCTGCTCCATCAGATTCTACAGCGTGAAACATTAGCACTCAGGTCAAATGATCTGTACTTCTATACATCTGATGGTGCTTTTATCTGCAAGGACTGTAAACTTTATGCCAACAGGCCTTTTGTTGTGATACAACATTTATGTTGCTGCCAAAGGCTGCAATAATTACGACGCTATTTTTGCATAGTGTAGGTTTATCTTAGTAATGTATTCGTCCGAAAGCTTCGTAGGAGCTGAACATGCCAACATTCGTCGGGCCCATTCCAATTGGGCTAAAAACGATTATGGGCCGAAATTTGCATGTAGCCCACTAAAAATATCTGGGCCTAAATCAGCATAAGATTTCATATTTTTCTGGTAGGCCTGTGCCCATAGTGGGCCTTTAACAAGCCTAAACATAATTTGGGCCCTCAGTAACAATAGGCCGTTTACAGGTGTAAATATCTCGATCCCATAAAAAACATGGGCCTTTAAAAGACCGAAAGTGAGATTGGGCCCATTTACGATGCAGATCTTTCACAGGCCGGAATTCGGACGGGCCGTAAATGCGCCGACCTAATACACGGGCCTTTAACAGGCCAGAAGTTCGGTCGGGCTAGATTATCGTCATTTTTATATGGGCCGTTAATGGGCCCAATGTGACGTTGGGCCACATATGGCCCATGGATTTCGTCCGACGTTAACAGGCCGAAAATCACAACAGGCCGAAAGTGGCCCAAATCTATAGTGGGCCGCTAACAGGCCGAATGTCAGACATGGCCGGATATGACCCAAATCCTTCACGGTCGTTTATGGGCCGAAAGTTTCAATGGCCTGTAAATGGGCCCAAATGAAGCAGGACCTTTAACAGGCCAGAAATACATCGGGCCGTAATTCGGCCCATATACTTAGTGGACTATTAACGGGCCAGAAGTGATCATGGGCCGCGATGATGACAAGTTTAGGACAGGCCATTGACGGGCCGATTTGACACTAGCCGTACGGGCCTTAACTGAGAATGTTGGGCCTTTATCTGGGCCCCGGCCCATTATGGTCCGCAAAATCTCGCGGGCCTTTAGCTGGGCCGACCCATTATGGCCCGCAAAATCTCGTGGGCCTTTAGCTGGGCCGACCCATTATGATACGAAAAATCTCGTGGGCCTTTTGCTGGGCTGGCCCATTATGGACCGCAAAATCTTGTGGGCCTTTAGTTGGGCCGGCCCATTTAAACTTTATGGGCCACTTTTGGGCTGGTCCACGTGTCAGCATATCATAGGCGCATCTCACCCATTGGATGAGTGACATCTGTCCCAACGGTGAGCCGACACGTGTTTCCTCCAGCCAATGATGATTTTACACGTGGAAAATCCCCATTGGTCGGGGCTGTTAACGGGTTATCGGATCCATAACCGGACCCGATAGCTTAACGGTGTTCCGTTACGGTGGATGCCACGTGTCGGTCACCCTTGACGAAAGCACTTCTGCGACGCGCGATTTATCGTCATGGAAGTGGACACTTCCGTGATGATAATTTTGGTAATGTCATGGAAGACTTCTACGACAACACAGGTATGACTATCTTGATTCTGTCATAAATTTGTCATGGATGTACATGCATGACAGAAAATGTGACCTACTGTGACAAACACGTATCATCACGGAAGTGTATTTTTTTGTAGTGTTACTTAATGCTTTGCCTGATCATCCTCTCAAGAAAAATGAAATACTTGATATCTTTTATAATTGACCAACCGATGCTTCCAGAGACCACATGGATAGTTATGTTGGTTGTGTTTTCAGGGAGAGAACTATTGATCAAGCTGAGTTGCTATTGAATAATATGTTGACTAATGAGAATAATTGGACACTTCCTGAACCAACTCCTAAGCCAACTCCAAAGAAAAGGGGTATTCTATCTCTCAGTCCTGAAGATATGCAAGAGGCAAAGAAATCCATGAAAGAAAAAGGTATTAAAGCTGAAGATGTTAAGAATTTACCTCCTGTTGAAGAAATAGATGGCCTTAATCTACCACCTATTGAAGAAACACATGGTCTTGTTAACCCGACACAGGTAGTAAAGGTAAATTCTCTCTATAGATATGATAAAGCTGAAATCCCGCCTACTAAGTTTGCTAGCCAATGCTTAGATGAGTTTGATAATTTTATGGTTAAGCAAGAAGACTTCAATGCTTATTTTGGTAGACAATTAAAACGCAATGCTTATATGATTGAACACTTGAGTGATTATATGTCTAGATTTAAAGGTGAACTTAAACTCATTAGTAAACATGCTTCTATGGTTACCACTCAAGTAGAACAAGTGCTTAAAGCTCAGAATGACTTGCTCAATGAATTAAATAGTAAGAAAAATGATAATGTTGTTAGAGTTATGACTAGAGGGGGTAAAATGACTCAGGAAACTCTATATCCTGAGGGCCACCCTAAGAGGATTGAGCAAGATCCTCAGAGAACTAATGTTGATGCACCTAGTCCTTCTAAGAGGAAGAAAAAGAAAAATGATAGGACTTTGCATGCTTCTAGTGAACCTGTTGTTGACACACCTGAGAATCCCAATGATATTTCCATTTCTGATGCTGCAACACAATCTGGTAATGAACATGAACCTAGTGATAATGTTAATGATGATGTTCATGTTGATTCTCAACCTAGCAATGATAATGATGTAGAAATTGAACCTGCTGTTGATCTTGATAACCCACAATCAAAGAATCAACGTTATGACAAGAGGGATTTTGTTGCTAGGAAGCATGGTAAAGAAAGAGAACCATGGGTTCCGAAACCCATGCCTTTTCCTCCCAAACCATCCAAGAAAAAGGATGATGAGGATTTTGAGCGCTTTGCTGAAATGATTAGACCTATCTTCTTGCGTATGCGTTTGACCGACATGCTTAAAATGAATCCTTATGCTAAGTACATGAAAGATATTGTTACTAATAAAAGAAAGATACCGGAAGCTGAAATTTCCACCATGCTTGCTAATTATACTTTTAAGGGTGGAATACCTAAGAAGCTAGGAGATCCAGGAGTACCAACTATACCATGCTCCATTAAAAGAAACTATGTTAAAACTGCTTTATGTGATCTTGGAGCTGGTGTTAGTGTTATGCCTCTCTCTTTATATCATAGACTTGATTTGAATAAGTTGACACCTACTGAAATATCTTTGCAAATGGCTGATAAATCAACTGCTATACTTGTCGGTATTTGTGAGGATGTGCCTGTTGTGGTTGCAAACATTACTATTTTAACAGACTTTGTTATTATTGATATTCCCAAGGACGATAGTATGTATATTATTCTTGGAAGGCCCTTTTTGAATACTGCAGGGGCTTTTATTGATTGCAACAAAGGCAATGTCACTTTTCATGTTAATGGTAATGAGCATACGGTACACTTTCCGAGAAACAACCTCAAGTCCATAGTATAAACTCTATTGGAAAAATTCCATCGATTATTTTTGGAGGTTTTCAATTTCCTCTTCCTATTGTCAAAAACAAATATGATATTCTTATTATTGGGGACGTGCATATCCCCATTGAGGTAACTTGGTGCTATTCGAAAATTCTCCGGTTTCATGCGATTCGGAATGAGTTTGTTAACAAGACTTGATCAACCTTGTTAGTGGATTCCCTTTGATGATCATGAGATGGATGAAGTTAGAAAGCACAACTCTCTGTACCCTCCTTTTACTTTCCGTTATTTAGATTAAATAAAGTAAAACTAGTATTTTCTGTCTGTTTTCTGAATTATCCGTGCAATAAAAATACCCCGAAAATAAAAGTTCTCCAAATGCCCTGAAATTGAAATATGATTTTTTTCTAGAATATTTAAGAATATTTGGCACCGAGAACACATCAGGAGGAGCAAGCACCTGGCCACAAGGGTCCAGGGCGCGCCCCCTGCCTCGTGGGCCCCTGGTGGCCCCACTCCACTTATTCCTGCACCCACACACTCCTCTTCCTCCCAAAAAAAATCACCAACCAGCTCAAGCACGAGTTCTAGCTCATCTTGCTGCCATTTTTGATCTCCTTGCTCAAAGCTCCACTCACAAAACTGCTTTGGGGGATTGTTCTTTGGTATGTGACTCCTCCAATGGTCCAATTAGTTTTTGTTCTAGTGCTTTATTTATTGCAATTTTTTGTTGCTTAGGTGACCCTGTTCTTGAGCTTGCATGTCAAATTTATTTGGTCCCAAGTAGTTCTAATGCATGATATAGTCTCTAGGCACTTGTGGGAGTAGTTGCTATCAATTTTGTTGACTTTGGTTCACTTTTATTTGAAGTTACTAAAAATTTCAGAAAGTTTTCAGAGGAAGAAATATGTTTAGGGAAATGTACCAAGGTGGTTCTTCAAGGAAGCAAGGACCCAGGCTCGCAATACGTGAGCCGGACCATGAACCACCAAGAGAAGCTCAAGTGCGGCCTTGTGAATGGCCGTCAGAGAACTTCATGGTCCGAGCAGGAATTAAGGAGGAATTTGACGCTTATGTGCGTAACGCTGATCTGGAGGGCTTCGTGTCAGAAAAGTGCCTCCAGTACTATTACCTTACTGATTCCATTGTGAGAAGATTTAAATTTACATCATCACGCAACTCTCACATGGTCCTGTTTGATCTTTATGATAAATCTTATACCATGGACCTAGAGGATTTTAATACTGCTTGTAAACTCCCGCACTGGGGTAGTGCTAGTGAACCTCGCAAATATGAGTTTAGAGATTTTCTTGCTAGTATCACTGTGGGGGAATCTAGAGAAATAACACAAGCTACCATAGGGAGCATTCATTTTCCTGCTATACATTATTTCTCTCTCTCTTTATAGGTAGATGCATAAACGGTAAGGATGAGGCATGCCACATGTGTGTTCCTGATCTCAGTGTTCTCAAGAGTGCTGTATTAGGAGATAAACAATATAACTTGGGATCCATTGTTGCACGTAGGTTGCATAATAATAGTATTAGTGGAGATTTGTTTGGTGGAATTTATGCAACCCGTTTAGCTAATTATCTTGAGGTACCCATTCGTGAATATGATATGGAATTGCCTCCTGCTTATTTAGATTTTAATGCTATGGTTCGCCATCAGTTTATTGAGAGGAATGAACAGCCTCTCCAGTACCGACTAATCTTTGACAGACGTCACGCTGTTCATATTGCTCTCCTTGCTCCTACTTTCTTTGACTTTCAGGCAAAGGGGAGATATGTCATAACCAGGGAGGAGGCGAACGAGTACGAGAGGAGGGCGAGAGCGGCTCGCCTCCAAGCTGCCGCTCGTGATGCAGTAGCGGTTGCATCTCAGTATGACCCCAGTTACAACTTTGGATATCCGCCGGGCCAGCCGTGGCCATAGACCAACTTAGGCCAAAAGCCTAATCTTGGGGGAGTACGTATTTCCCACCTACATTACATTCCTGTTCACACACTCATGCTAGTTGTCGGTGCTCATACTTTTTCATTGTACTATCAATGCTAGTTTATTTTCTTTTTCCTGCTTTCTTCTTGTGTGTTTGAAAAACCTTAAGAAAAACCAAAAAAATTAGTTGTAGCTTTTAGCTAGCTTACTTTCCATGCTTGTAGTAGTAGTAATTAAAAAGAAAACCCAAAAATATTTCTTGTTCTTCTTTTGCTTGTTGGGAGCTTTCCCGTGTAAATAGTTTTATTTCTTTTCTTTGGGGGTCGATAGGAGAAGACCATGATGAAAATGTTAAAGTGGCTCTTATATGAATTATTGTTGATTTAACCAAGAGCCCATATTGCCTTGTCTTCTCCTGTTTATTGAATGCTTGCAGATTCCAGCTTAGTCCAATGCACGTGCACTATTATTATTATCCACACCGTTCGGTCGTGCAAGTGAAAGGCAATAATGACGATATATGATGGACTGATTGAGATGAGAGAAGCTGGTATGAACTCGACCTCTCTTGTTTTTGTAAATATGATTAGTTCATCGTTCCTAATTCAGCCTATTATGAATAAAAATGTTTGCAATGATAATTAGATATTATAGTTGCTTATGCCATGCTTAATTAGCTAGGAGTTTATAATGGTTTACCTTGCCTGCCAACATGCTATTAAAATGGTTGTGATGTGGTATGATAGGGTGGTATCCTCCTTTGAACGATTCAAGTGGCTTGACTTGGCACAAGTTCATGCATGTAGTTGAAACAAAATCAACATAGCCTCCATGATATTTATGTTCATGGTGGATTATATCCTACTCATGCTTGCACTCATTGTTGATTAATTTTAATGCATGTTCATGACTGTTGTCGCTCTCTAGTTGGTCGCTTCCCAGTCTTTTTCTAGCCTTCACTTGTACTAAGCGAGAATATTGCTTGTGCATCCACTTCCATAAACCCCAAAGTTATTCCATATGAGTCCACTATACCTTCCTATATGCGGTATCTACCTGCCGTTCCAAGTAAATTTGTATGTGCCAAACTCTAAACCTTCAAATGAAATTATGTTTTGCATACTCGAATAGCTCATGTATCAACTAGGGATGTCTGTATCTTCCATGCTAGGCGGGTTATTCTCAAGAGGAGTGGACTCCGCTCCTCACTCACGAGAAAATGGCTGGTCACCGGGATGCCCAGTCCCATGCTTTAAGCAAACCAAATCGAAATAATTGCAAACAAAACTCCCCCAGGGCTATTGCTAGTTGGAGGCACTCGTTGTTTCGAGCAAGCCATGGATTGATGCTTGTTGGTGGAGGGGGAGTATAAACTTTACCATTCTGCTTGGGAACCGCCTATAATGTGTGTAGCATGGAAGATATCGAGATCTCTCGGTTGTTATGTTGACAATGAAAGTATGCCGCTCAAAATATTATTTATCTCTATTTCAAAACCGAGCTCTGGCACCTGTACGAATCCCTGCTTCCCTCTGCGAAGGGCCTATCTGTTTACTTTTATGTTGAGTCATCACCCTCTTATTAAAGAGCACCAGTTGGAGAGCACCGCTGTCATTTGCATCCATTACTATTAGTTTATACTGAGTATGACTATGACTGGATCTCTTTTACCATGAATTACAGTATCTAGTCAGTTCTTGATCTTCGGAGGTGCTCTGTATTTATGTTTAGCGGTCTCAGAAAGGCTAGCGAGATACCATCTTGTTATATCATATTATGATTGTTTTGAGAAAGTGTTGTCATCCGAGATTTGCTATTATTGCTCACTAGTTGATTATGCCATTGATATGAGTAAACATGAGACCTAAGTGTTATTGTGAATATGGTTAGTTCATAATCTTTGCTGAAAACTTGAATGCTGTCTTTACATATTTACAACAACAAGAGCAAACAGATCATGAGTTTGTAAAAGTTTTTCTTTATCACTTTCAGTTTGTCAACTGAATTGCTTGAGGACAAGCAAAGGTTTAAGCTTGGGGGAGTTGATACGCCTCCATCGTATCTACTTTTCCAAACACTTTTGCCCTTGTTTTGGACTCTAACTTGCATGATTTGAATGGAACTAACCCGGACTGACGCTATTTTCAGCAGAATTGCCATGGTGTTATTTTTGTGCAGAAATAAAAGTTCTCGGAATGACCTAAAAATCAATGGAGAATATTTTTGGAATTAATAAAAAATAATGGCGAAAGAATCAAGGCCAGGGGGCCCACACCCTGTCCATGAGGGTGGGAGGCGCGCCTACCCCCCTGGGCGCGCCCCCTGCCTCATGGGCCCCCTGGTGCTCCCCCGACCTCAACTCCAACTCCATATATTCACGTTTGGGGAGAAAAAAACAGAGAGAAGGATTCATCACGTTTTACGATACGGAGCCGCCGCCAAGCCCAAAACTCTCTCGGGAGGGCTGATCTGGAGTCCGTTCGGGGCTCCGTAAAGGGGAATCCGTCGCCGTCGTCATCATCAACCTTCCTCCATCACCAATTTCATGATGCCCACTGCCGTGCATGAGTAATTCCATCGTAGGCTTGCTGGACGGTGATGGGTTGGATGACATTTATCATGTAATCGAGTTAGTTTTGTTAGGGTTTGATCCCTAGTATCCACTATGTTCTGAGATTGATGTTGCTATGACTTTGCTATGCTTAATGCTTGTCACTAGGGCCCGAGTGCCATGAATTCAGATCTGAACCTATTATGTTTTCATGAATATATGCGAGTTCTTGATCCTATCTTGCAAGTCATTAGTCACCTACTATGTGTTATGATCCGGCAACCCCGAAGTGACAATAATCGGGACCACTCCCGGTGATGACCGTAGTTTGAGGAGTTCATGTATTCACTATGTGTTAATGCTTTGGTCCGGCACTCTATTAAAAGGAGGCCTTAATATCCCTTAGTTTCCAATAGGACCCCGCTGCCACGGGAGGGTAGGACAAAAGATGTCATGCAAGTTCTTTTCCATAAGCACGTATGACTATATTTGGAATACATGCCTACATTACATTGATGAATTGGAGCTAGTTCTGTGTCACCCTATGTTATAACTGTTGCATGAAAAATCGTGTCTGACATATTATCCATCACCGATCCAATGCCTACGAGCTTTTCACATATTGATCTTTGCTTAGTTACTTTACCGTTGCTACTGTTACAATCACTACAAAATTGCTACTGTTATCTTTGCCACTGTTACCGTTACTACCATACTACTTTGCTACTAAATACTTTGCTGCAGATATTAATGTCGGATGTGGGGTTCTGGCAAACCCTTAAGGTTCGAACTCTGGGGTGCGCGCGAAGTCTTTCCCTCCTACCGATCCACGCCCTAGCTCGCTAAGATCTCGCGGACGAACTCGACGAACTCGCAACACAGAAAGACACGAGATTTATACTGGTTCAGGCCACCGTTGTGGTGTAATACCCTACTCCAGTGTGTGTGCTGGTGGATTGCCTCTTGGGCTGATGGTGAACAGTACAAGGGGAAGAATAGCCTCCTAAGGTTGAGGTGTTCTTGTGCCTGCCGGACTTGTGTGAGTGAGGATCGGATCAGAAGAGATCCCCCCCTACTGTGGTGGCTAGTTCTACTTATATAGGCCCTGGTCCTCTCCCCAAATATTGAGCGGGAAGGGAGCCAACAACGGCGGGCAAATTTGAAAGGGGACAGCTAGTACAAGCTATCCTGACAAAAGTGGTCTTCGCCTGCGAAAGGCTCTGGTGGTGACGCCGTCTTGGGCTCCACGGTGACCTCCATCCTGCCGTCCTTCTGGTCTTGGTCTCGTTGCACCGATATGGCAACCTTTGCCTGATGACTTGGTACTCCTCGCCTGCGCTTGCCTCCTTAGCACCAAAAAGGAAACAAGGACGCTGCGCGCGCTGGCGCCCTCCTGGCGCCAATCGTCATGGCTCACGTCACGAGAGCCTCGTGAGGTTTGTCCCGCCTTGATATCTCCGCTCCTCGTGAGCCTGCCTGGCTAGGCCACTCCTGAGAAGGTCTTGCGTCGTCCACCTCGCGAGGCTTGGCCCCTCGCGAGGGTCTTGAATGCTTTGTTGGTGAAGATGGGTCGAACGGCCCGCTAACTTAGCCACGCCGTGGGCCGCAGGCAGGCAAGTCTGGGGACCCCCGTTTCCAGAACGCCGACAGTAGCCCCCGGGCCCAAGGTGCCCTCGGGCTTGGCTTCGTGGCGAAGCCAAGGGTCAAGTACGGAGCGCCGCGGGCCCTAAAAGCCTGCAGCCTCGGTTGACGCGTGGCGGTTGATTGGACGTGGGCGTCTCCGCTTCCCCACGCTGCCTCGGCAAATGCACGACTTGACAAGTCCCTGCGACATGCAAGGAAAACCATCATTACCTGCGATCGTGGGAGGCGCCGGTTGGTCTTCTTTTGCTATAAATGGGGAGGGGGCGGAGCCCCCATCGCCCATCTCTTCCTTGCTCGCTTGCTTCTTCCTCCTCGCTCCATTGCTAGCAACGCCACTAATGGCGCCACGAAGGAAGTTCTCTGCCGCCGAGAAGGGGAAAGCCCCTCGCGAGGGACCCGGCGCCCAAGCGCGTACGCGGCCGTCCGCGCAAGCACGCCACGACCCCCGACGCGGCTCACCGTCGTGGCGGCGCCGCGACACGCGGAGGGGGTCGTCCCAGCCATGGCGGTCCACTTGACGAAGGGAGGCATGCCATGGTGGCGCGGCCTCCCCGTCCGCGCTTCCATTCGTCGGAAGTGTCGCCGAAGTTCGTTGTCTGGTCGGAGAACCCAACCGGCAACTGGCTCCAGCTTCCGCGTTTCTTCGTCGGCGAACTACCGGCCTCTGGTCCAGGCAGGCTCTGGTTGCAGGCGGATGGTTGTTGCAGCAAGGCCTCTTGGGTCGCGGTCGAGACTTCCGCCGTGGGCAACATAGCCCTGGCCCGCGGCTGGCAGACGTTCGCCCGCGCGTGCAGCCTGGGCAGGCAGTGCACCCTCCACTTCAAGTTCGATGGCGACGCGACCCTCTACGTGAGGGTGTTCGAGGAAGACGGTCGCCTCGCCGGGTGCTACCCTGAGGCGAACGATGGCGAAGAGGTGCTCGGCCTTGGCGACGGTCGCGACGAGGATGAGGGCGAGCCCGCCCCCAGCGGCGACCGTGTCTCGTCCAGCTACGGTGGCTCTTTCTCCGGCAACAGCTCCAGCAGTGGTGGCTACAACCAGCCGCCGCGCCGCCGGGCTCGCTTTGAAGGTGGCAGCGGGTCGTCTCATCGCCGTGCCTCCGTGAAGCGCGAGGAGGGGTCTGGCTAGGCTCGGGATGTCGCTAGGGGCCTGCCTCCGTGGATCGATGCAACGCTGCTTTTGTTTTGCTCTTTTTCCTGCATCAAAAATGAAACCAGTATGGGCCCAGGGGGGCCTGTACCGAACTATGGTTCCTTGGTTATTGCACTATGCGTGTTGTTTTTGTGTCGTGTTGTTATTTTGCGCAAAGATAACTTAACCTGGTATATTCGGGACGCCCTCCTCCTCACGAGGTGTTTGTTTCCTTGCGTCCATCTTGCCTTGGTGGCCCGCGTTCGCTCAGGAACTGCAAAAAAAGTTAGGAAGTGCGCTAAAAGATTTGCCATTCACTCAAGCCTTGACCTGGCGCTTTGTATCGCGGTACCCGAGGGGCACGGACTAGGAGAGATGCGCTAGTTTTTGGGCTCGAACGAGGGTGGCTCGCGAGAAGGCAGAGAGGAGAAAAACGCTCGCGAGGGCACCTGCCTAGCCCCCTCGCGAGGTATGCGAGAGAGAGAACACGAACGAACCAGAGCCAGCAAATGCGGTAAGAGGCGAGGGAATCAAATCAGCAAGGAACACCAAAGGCAAACTTCGATTAAGGAAAAGCAAGCCAAGTACGGAAAGCAAATGAAAAGCCGCGTCCGGCACCTAATCTAGTCTTCAAGTCTTCTCACCAGCGCGGAGCTAAGTGCTGCCACTAGGCGTGGGAGGGAGCCCCAGGGCCTGAGGCCGGCACCCCTGAGACTCCGGGCCGTGTACAGCCCCACTCATTATTACGTGAGAGTGTCATGGGCGGCGATTCTTCACAGGCGCCGGGCCTTCTTCACAAGCTCTGGGCCTTTCTTTGCAGGCTCTGGGCCTTGCTTCATGGGTAGAACTTCCGGAGGTGCTAGATGTTCCAGGCGTTCTGGATCGGTAATCCATCCTGTGTCTCCAGGCACACGGCGCCAGGCCTGGAGATGTGGACGACCTTGAACGGGCCCTCCCACATGGGTGAAAGCTTATGCAGCCCTTCCCTGGAGAGGAACCGCCTCAGGACGAGGTCACCCATTTCGAGTGTCCTAGAGCGGATGTTGCGGCAGTGGTATCGCCCCACCGCTTGCTAGTACCTTGCCGCCCTCAGTGCAGCTTCGCGACGACGTTCCTCCCCCAACACGAGATCCATCCCCCACGTGGCATCCTGCTGCGTTTTGTTGAACGCCAGGACCCGTGCGGAGCGATGCTTGATCTCGTGAGGAAGGACTGGTTCAGCTCCGTAGACGAGGAAGAATGGGGTCTCGCCCATTGGCTTGGTGGCGGTGGTGCGGATGGACCACAGCACGGACTGAAGCTCGTCGTGCCAGCCCCTGCCGCAGGCCTCCAGCTTCTTCTTGAAGGTCCTGGTCTTGAGGCCCCTCAGGACCTCTGCGTTGGCGCATTCGGCCTGACCATTGCTCGTGGGGTGCGCCACTGAGGCGTAGCAGATCTGCGTTCCAAGGTTAGCACAGTAGGTTTTGAAGAGGTTACTAGTAAACTGCAAGCCGTTATCTGTGATGATGCGGTTGGGGACCCTGAAGCGGCTCACGAGGCCCTTGATGAACTTGACAGCAGAGCCGGCCGGGATGGTATGGACGGCTTCCACTTGCGCCCACTTGGTGAACTTGTCGATGGCGACGTAGAGATAGCGGTAGCCCCCTGGCGCCCGAGGGAACGGGCCTAAGATGTCCAGCCCCCAGACCGCGAACGGCCACGTGAGCGGGATGGTCTGGAGGCCCTGAGCTGGCTGCTGAATTTTCTTGGCGTGGAATTGGCAAGCTTCACAGGACTTCACCAGCTCGGTTGCGTCGTTGAGTGTCGTAGGCCAGTAGAATCCACTGCGGAACACCTTGCCGACGAGGGTCCGTGACGACGAGTGGTGCCCACAGTCCCCACCATGTATGTCAACCAGCAACTCCCTTCCTTGATCACTGGAGATGCAGCGCAGCGTGACTTCGTTCGGTCGTTTCCTGTACAACTCGCCGTCTTGGATACAGTATGCCGTGGCCTGCGGGGCCACGCGCTCTACGTCCTCTTCCTTCTCCGGCAGCGTTCCCTGCATTAGGTACTCCTTGAATTCCTTGGTCCAGCATTCATCCTGGGGCTCGAGCGCCAAGAGCAGCCTAGCTCCTGAGGTCGGGCCACAGGCTGGGGCTCCCGTGGCTGGAGGCTGTGGGAGCTCCTCCCGAGGCCGAGTCGTGCTTGAAAGTGGTGGTGTAGCTGATGGCTTGAAGAGCCGCTCCTCAAAGATGCCGGGATCTTGCGGTTGCCGCTTGGATGCTCTTCTGGTGATGTCGTCGGCTTCCTGGTTGGTGCCCCGGGGCACGTGCTGCAGCTCCAGGCCCGAGAACTGCTTTTCCATCTTACGCAACTCCGCGAGGTATGCCTCCATATGCTCGTCCTTTGGCTCGTATACCTTGTTGGAGAAATTGACGAGGAGTTGCGAGTCACCTCTGACGGTAAGGCGCTTCACCCCTAGAGCTGCCGCAACCTTCAGGCCAGCTATGAGGCCTTCGTATTCTGCGATATTGTTGGAGACCTTCTCGCCGTGCTGGAAGCAGAGTTGCACCGCGTAGTAGAGCTTGTCCTGAGTGGGCGAGATGAGCACTGCTCAAGCCCCCGCGCCCTAGCGCGTGAAGGCGCCGTCGAAATACATGACCCAGCCATCTGGAGCCTCACTCCCTGGTGAGGTGGACCAGTCTTCGCCTTCCTCAAGGGTCGGGGCATCCGTCCATTCTGCCACAAAATCAGCGAGCGCGGCCCCCTTGATGACCCTGGTAGTGCTGAACTCCAACTGGAACGCCTGCAGCTCGATGTTCCACTCAGCGCCCTTCCAGCTGAGTTGGGGCTCCTGAGCACCCTCTCCAATGGGTAGGCTGAGACGACCTTAATGGGGTGGCCCTGGAAGTAGTGTCGCAGCTTGCGTGAGGCCACCAAGAGTGTGAGCAGGAATTTCTGAGGCATGGGGTACCGTGCCCTCGCGTCCCGCAGTACGGTGCTGACGAAGTACACCGGGTGTTCGACGAGGGCTGGCACACTATCGAGATCCGGGTCCTGCAGAGATCGGGGCATCTCCTGAAGTGGAGGGGTTCCTGAGACCTGACTGTCTTCGGGAGTTTTTGCGACGTTGTCCTGCCGAGCTCGGTCTTCTGCCGCTGAGGCCTTTTCTGCGCTTTCTTGACCCCTCACCACTTCAGCTCCGACTTGGCGCGGCGCCCCCTTGGCTTGGCGCTCCTCCCGAATCGCCACCAGCGCCGCGCTGGCGGAGTACGGGGTGGCGGCAAGGTAGAGTACCAGGGGCTTGAGAGGCCGTGGTGCCACCATCACCGGAGGGCTGGTGAGGTATTTCTTGAGGTCTTGGAAGGCTTGGTCAGCCTCCGGGGTCCACTTGAACGGGCCCTTCTTCTTCATGAGCTTGAAGAAGGGTAGGGCGCGCTCTCCCAGCTTGGAGATGAAACGCCCCAATGCGGTCACCCACCCTGCTAGCTTCTGCATCTCTTTGAGGGTCTGCGGTGGGCTCATGTCCTCGATGGCCTTGATCTTCTCCGGGTTCGCCTCGATCCCTCTGTGGGATACGAGGAATCCCAGCAGCTTTCCGAAGGGGACGCCAAACACACACTTCTCCGGGTTAAGCCTCAAGTTCACCTGGCGCAGGCTCTCGAGGGTCTCCTCCAAGTCTTGAATCAACGTCCTCGCCTCGCGAGACTTTACCACTATGTCGTCGATGTAGGCCTCTATGTTTCTCCCGAGCTGCCACCCCAGGGCGATGTGCATCAGCTGCTGAAAAGTCGCGCACGCGTTGTGCAGCCCGAAGGGCATGCAGATGTAGCAGTACACCCCACATGGTGTCAGGAACGCTGTCTTCTCCACATCTTCCACCGCCATCTTGATCTGATGATACCCTGAGAACACATCCAGGAAGCACAGCAGGTCACACTCGGCGGTGGAGTCGACGATCTGGTCGATGCGCGGAAGCGGGAACGGATCTTGGGGGTAGGCTTTATTAAGGTTGGTGAAGTCGACGCACATCCGTTACTTCCCGCCTTTCTTCGGCACTACGACGGGGTTCGCCAGCCATTCGGGATATCGAACTTCGCGAATGGCACCCGCCGCCTCCATCTTGCGGGTCTCCTGGACAATGAAGGCCTGCTTCTCAGCGGACTGCCGTCTAGCTCACTGCTTCACGGGGCTTACGTTGGGGCATACCCTTAGATGATGCTGAATCACCTCCCTCGGGACCCCTACCAGCTGATTGGGTTCCCACGCGAATATCTCCTTGTTTGCGCGTAAGAACCTCACCAAGGCCTCCTCTTGACACGGGTCAAGGCCGGCGCCTATAGTAAAGGTGGCTCCCGAAGATCCGTCCTCATCGACTGGCACCTGCTTGGTTTCCGCCTTGTCTTGGGTGAACAACTGCTTCTTCTTGGTAGGCGCAGCCTCCTTGGCCTCGGGGGTACCGGTGCCAGCGGGCTGTGCTGCCGCCGCGGTCTTGAAGGCAAGCCTGAGTGCCGTCACGGCCTCCTTAGTGTCCCCCTTGATGGTGAGGACACCTTTGCTCCCAGGCATCTTCATGAGGTTGTAGGCCGGGTGAGTCACCGCCATGAACTGAGCGAGAGTTGGGTACCCGAGGATGGCGTTGTATGGGAGACCGATGCGGGCGACGTCGTAGTCTACCAGCTCGGTGCGGTAGTTGTCGCGTGTGCCGAAGGTGACGGGGAGGCGGATCTGCCCCAGAGAGTGGGCAGCTCCACCACCAACTCCCGAGAAGGGCTTGCTGAGGCTGAGCCGCTGGAGCGACACGTGAAGAAGGCTGAAGGCTTCCACGGAGAGCAAGTTGAGGCCGGCACCGCCGTCGATGAGGGTCTTGGTAACAGCCACGTTGCAGATGGTGGGCGTGCAGAGCATTGGGAGCATGCCTGAGCCGGTGGTGGAGCCGGGGTGGTCTTCTGAGCCGAAAGTGAGGTCGGCCTCTGGCGCAGCCCAACCCGGCGGAGCCCCCGGGTGATTGGAGGTGGCCCCGATCTGACGGAGGAACGGCTTGACGTGGCGATCTGAAGGCGGTGCTTGAGAGCCACCCAGCAGGGCCGCGACTGCGTGGTGCGCCGGCACCGCATAGCGGGCAGCGAAGAGGTCGCGGAGCTCCCCCCAGGACGCAACCGTGGATCCAGGGAGGTTGACCAGCCAGGCGCGCGGCTCGCCGGCGAGGGCCATGGGGAACCAGTTGTCCATGATCTTGTCGTCACCTCCGGCCTTGAGGACAGCCTCCTCGTACGCCAGCAGGAATGGCGACGGGTCTGCCGCGCCGTCGTAATGCGGCGGCATCTCTCGCTTGAACTTGGTCGGCCACTGCACCCGTCGTAGGGCGGGGGCCAGGGCTCGGTACCCAGATGCGCCGCCGTCGATGTCGGCCGCAGGGCCGGATGGCGGGGCACATGACATGGGGGCGAAGTGCGGCAGCGCGGGGCGCAGGCTGGTGGAGAGGAGCTACGGCGCACCCCTACCTGGTGCGCCAAATGTCGGATGTGGGGTTCCGGCAAACCCTTAAGGTTCGAACTCTGGGGTGCGTGCGAAGTCTTTCCCTCCTACCGATCCACGCCCTAGCTCGCTAAGATCTCGCGGACGAACTCACAACACAGAAAGACACGAGATTTATACTGGTTCGGGCCACCGTTATGGTGTAATACCCTACTCCATTGTGTGTGGTGGTGGATTGCCTCTTGGGCTGATGATGAACAGTACAAGGGGAAGAACAGCCTCCTGAGGTTGAGGTGTTCTTGTGCTTGCTGGACTTGTGTGAGTGAGGATCTGATCAGAAGAGATCCCCCCTACTGTGGTGGCTAGTTCTACTTTTACAGGCCCTGGTCCTCTCCCCAAATATTGAGCGGGAAGGGAGCCAACAACGGCGGGCAAATTTGAAAGGGGACAGCTAGTACAAGCTATCCTGACAAAAGTGGTCTTCGCCTGCGAAAGGCTCTGGTGGTGACGCCGTCTTGGGCTCCATGGTGACCTCCGTCCCGCCGTCCTTCTGGTCTTGGTCTCGTTGCACCGATATGGCAACCTTTTCCTGATGCCTCGGTACTCCTCGCCTGTGCTCGCCTCCTTAGCACCAAAAAGGAAACAAGGACGCTGCGCGCGCTGGCGCCCGCCTGGCGCCGATCGTCATGGCTCACGTCACGAGAGCCTCGTGAGGTTTGCCCCGCCTTGATATCTCCGCTCCTCGTGAGCCTGCCTGGCTAGGACACTCCTGAGGAGGTCTTGTGTCGTCCGCCTCGCGAGGCTTGGCCCTTCGCAAGGGTCTTGAATGCTTTGTTGGTGAAGATGGGCCGGACGGCCCGCTAACTTAGCCACGCCGTGGGCCGCAGGCAAGCAAGTCTGGGGACCCCCGTTCCCAGAACGCCGACAATTAAGTTATCTAGGTGTGGTTGAATTGACAACTCAACTGCTAATACTCGAGAATATTCTTTGGCTCCCCTTGTGTCAAATCAATAAATTTGGGTTGAATACTCTACCCTCGAAAACTGTTGCGATCCCCTATACTTGTGGCTTATCAAATTTTCAGCCCTATTCGAGAACTTCTATTTCTACACAAAAATAACGTCATGGCAATTCTGCTGAAAACAACGTCAGTCCGGGTTAGTTCCATTCGAAACATGAAATTAGAGTCCAAAATAAGAGCAAAAGTGTTGGGAAAAGTAGATACGTTTGGGACGTATCACATGCTCACATGCTTGGATTTGGAGAAGGATCGATGACAGTGGCTGCATCTCGAACTGTCGTAGAGGGTCTGGGAAGCCGGAGGAAGATCAATGATCTATGGACGTTGGTGTCAGGGCAAAAGCCAAGGCAGACCAACGAACAAGGGTGATATGGTCTCGCGTCCGATAGTGCAGTTCCTTCATGGCGCGTCCGACAGCGACTTGAGCACCGGTTTGCGTAAGATGGCGGTGTGAGGCAGCGGCGGAGGGGAACCATAGCCGCTTGTGGTCGCTCCGCATGAGAGGGGGGAGGAAATTGGATCGGGGCGAGCCAGATAATGAGTCAGGGAAGAGAAAATTGGTTAGCCCACTCATCGACACAAACATTAGCAATCAAGAGATGAACTAACAACGTACCACGACTTACCATCACCATGTGGCAATTTTAGTTTATAGAGCATGGCAATTTTAGTATTTTGACCATGGCAATTTCAATACTTTGATCATGAAAATTATTTTTTGTATGAACCATGGCAATTTTAAGTGCATGCATCATGGAAATTTTAGTTTATGGTTCATGGCCAGTCTAGTTTCATGATTCCCCGTTTTATAATATGTCAAAGTTTACTTTAAATGTAGAAGAAAATGGATGAAACATATCATGGCAACTTCATTGTAAACATCATGGCAATTCATGTGCAATATACATGGTAACTTTTAAAAGTCGTCGAAACATATTGATATGAGATCTAGATTCGAACATCTCGTCGCGATGGATTTAATGGTGAAAACGAATCTTCATTCGGATTTTTCATTAAAGAGATAAAACAGTTTAAAAACTGGAAATCCAAAAAGATTCCCACATGCATACATGCGATGACGTGGCGTAGTCTGTGTGTTATATGGAGGGTGTCACTCTGGTGTCTACTATGCAACTTTATTCTTGTAGACACGTGTTGGTCCTCCAAGCGCGGAGTTTTGTTGGACAGTAGCAATTTCCCTCAAGTGGATGACCTAAGGTTTATCAATCCGTGGGAGGTGTAGGATGAAGATGGTCTCTCTCAAACGATGCCTGGGGAACAGGAGGACGGGGCGGCGCGCCGGCTTCGCCCCCGCCAATGATGCCTTTTCTGATGGAAGGCCATGTTGGAGACCACCCCGCGAGTTCTTCATCAGGCTGCGTCGGCCTCCGCGTCGTCGTCTTCGTCTTCCCGCCCCGTTTGCTCGGGAAATGGAGCGTGACCCGCCCCAATCCCTTAGATTGCACATGAGGGGCTGTGGGAATGGGGGCACGCGGGTCGACGTCGACTTCCCGGCTCCTCGGGTCATGTACCTCCGTCGTGGATGGAAGACGTTCGTACGCATCCACAGCCTGACGGCGGAGCTCCTCCTTTACTTCAAATTAATGGAGGACGGACTGCTCTCCGTCAAGGTCTTCGGAGACTTCAAGACTCGCCTGAAGTGCTGCGTGCAGAGCTCCTCCGACGGAGATTCCGACGATGGAAGCTCTTCCTCGAGCGAAAGTGACGAGGAGGACAGCGGGGCAGATGACGGGGACGAGTCCGACTAGGCGTCGGACGCCCCGCGCCTGGACGGGTGCGGCAGCAGCAGTATCCGCACCTGGCCGCTCCTCCGGCAGAGTTTTGCCGGATGAGGGTCCAGCTCCTTGAACTTCTCGGGGCCGTCTCCTTGGGCGGCTGGCGTCGGGAGGCTGCGGAAGAGGAAGAGGGCGGGCGGCAAGGCCGTCAACTCGGAGTACGCGGGCACCGACGCCTTCATCGCGTATTGCCAGTCCTGCCGCCTCGTCTTCCAGCTCCTTTTCCGGCACCGTCATCACCGGCCCATCCGTGGGCGGCCACCGAGGTGTTCTCTTGGTGCTTTCTGCTGCTCGTAGCTCGCCTATGCACCCGTTTTGCCCTTTCGCCTCCTTGACCTGCCTGCTGAGGATAGGGACAAGAAAGGGATTACGGGCATCTCCTCTCTTTTTTAATCTGTAAGCCTTCGGGCCTTGTTAAATTTAAAGCTTGTAATCCCCCATATTCATGTTTTTCATTTTGTATGAACTGTACCTGTACGGGATATTTTTAATGAAAAAGGGGTGTTTGCCGGGGGTTTTCGTTCGTGGATGGAACCCACGACAAGGAGCGAATCCTTGTTACCATTTAAGATAAACGTTTTCCGCCCGGCAATAGGCCTTGCCGTCCCTTGAAAGTGCGTTATATCGACTAGAGGGGGGGTGAATAGGCGATTTTTATGAATTCTTCACTGAGGAATTTGCCGGTGAGGAAATTCCTTAGCGAAGAACTACTTGCAGCGGAAAAAGTACTCAAAAGTAAACATAACAGAACACAAGCATGGTCATTATGATGAAATGAAGACAAGCACATAGTATAGAAAGCGTAAACACAGGATAGCACAGGATGAAGACAAACAGACTGAAGAAATTGAACTGAGGAAATTGAAAAAGTCTTCAGTCAAAGTCTTCAAACACAGATATGAACAAGTGCACAACAAAGTTATGAGGAAATGAAAGAGTTTAAGAAATAGAACCAGTAGGCTTGGTGAAGACAACGATTTGGTAGACCAGTTCCAACTGCTATCTCAGTTGTACATCTGGTTGGAGCAGCTAGGTATTTAAACCTGAGGACACACAGTCCCGGACACACAGTCCTCACCATATTCCCCTTGAGCTAAAGTCAGACAGACCTCGCCCAATCACTCGTGGTAAGTCTTCAGGTGACTTCCGAACCTTCACAAACTCGGTCACTCGGCGATCCACAATTTCTCTTGGATGCTCTAGACCATGATGCCTAACCGTCTGGAAGAAGCACAGTCTTCAAAGGTAACAAGCGTCGGATCCACGCAGGATCAATCTCTTCAGTGATGCTCAATCACTTTGGGTTTGTAGGTGTTTGGGTTTGGGTTTTCCTCACTCGATGATTTTCGCTCAAAGTCCTCGGGAGGATGGGATGCTCTCAAATGAAAAGTGTCAGTTTCTTTCGGAGCAGCCAACCAGCTAGTGGTTATAGGGGGCGGCTATTTATAGCCTAGGGAGCAGCCCGACATGATAAGACATAAATGCCCTTCAATGATATGACCGTTAGGTGGGTAGATATTTTGGGACAGCTGGCGCGTAGCACAGCAACGGTCGGAATTTTAGGCTCAAATTCCTCAGGGCTATCATGTTCCTCACTGTGTAGGCAATCCACACTGGCGAATTCCTAAGTCCTCAGTCAGAAGAAATTCCTCAGAGACTAGAAGAACTTCGTCCCTGTCACTAAAGAATATGACTGAACTGTATGAGATTTCCAATGGCTTCACTCGAAGGGATTGGTATGTGTAGGATTTTGAGTTGAGCATCACATGGAAAATTTTCCTTAGTATTTCCTCGACCCCCTTTAACAGTACGGTGTTTCCTATGACTCAAGAAAGAGAAAATGAAACTACGAAAACAAAAGTCTTCACGCTTCATGTTCCTCGAATGAATACCAAGTCTTCAAGGTTACACCAATTTCTTCACTTTCAAAGTCTTCAGATCTCCAAAGTCTTCTGTTGAAGAACTTCATTTTAAGGGGTCGACTTTCTCTGTAAATATCAAACTCCTCATAGACTTATAGACATGTGTACACTCATAAACACATTAGTCCCTTAACCTATAAGTCTTCAATACACCAAAATCACTAAGGGGCACTAGATGCACTTACAATATCCCCCTGTTTGGTGATTGATGACAATATAGGTTAAGTTTTCAACGGAAATAAACATATGAAGTGTAAATACTGATATTGAGGAATTTAATTGCAAGATATAGAAGAACTCCCCTGAAGATGTGCATAGTGAGGAATTTGCTTTTGAAGCAATGCACACTTGAAGAGTTGAATCATGGAGATCTCCCCCTATATCTTGGAATTCATACACGCATTTGACATAGTATATGAAGAATTTGAAATGCATGATGAAATATGGTGACTGATGTAATTCAGCATGCGTGCATTAACATGCGAGGAATAAGCATGCAGAAAGTCACAGCAAAAGTATCAGGCCACCATAGAGTTTAAGGTTACAACTCGATCCAGCAAAGTTTCAGAAGAACGAGAGTTGTAACTTAGCAAAAAAACGCCCATATATGATAGACCCGCTTGAAGACTAACTCAAATTTCTCCGCCTTTGTCATCGAATGACCAAAAGGATCAAAATTGAGGACTAACGCCCCTGAAGAATATCAAGTTGATAAAGGAGCGCCAGCGTTGTTGGGGTCATTTGTTGATGTAGGGCCTGCCGCAGTGTCGTCCAAGTCTTCATGCTCATCGGTTTCGCGCGATGAAGAATAGGAGCTGGCCACCAAGGAAGGAACCTTGACTTTCTTGTATTTCTTCGGTGGAGGTGCAGACCAGTCAAAATCTTCCTTGAGACCCACGTTCTTCAGATCTTCTTCACCATATACATGTGACAGAATAGCCCAGGTGCGATCGCAGACTTCATGGAGGTAGTAATGGTTTTCCTTCACTGCATTATGAGTAGCAGTCATGTTGTGAAGAATTGAACCAAACTGACGCTTAACCCATTTATGGTTTCGATCCACCTTCTGGTGAAGACTTAGCAGAAGCTCACGGTCAGTCATCACACGAGGAGCAGTAGCTTGAGGATTTGGCTTGGATGCATGGGCAGCAGAATCATGAGTGGCAGAGTCATCATTGGTGGAATAAGATGCAGCCTTGCGAAATTGACCATCCAATGGACGAATGCCTTCATCTATAACAGCTGGTGCCTTGCCCTTTTCGCCAGCTGAGGAATAGGTCCGCTTGAGGACTTCAATTGGGGGCAAGTAGCTGAGGTGATTCTAAAAATCAGCCTTGTAGTTGAGTGAAGACCTTGTTCTGAGGAATCTCATGATCCAGGAAGCATAAGGCTTCAGCTCAAACGGAGAAAGTGCAACATTTGCCAGAGTCCTCATGAAGAAATCATGATAATTGACAGGAATGCCATGAATGATGTTGAAAACCAGATTCTTCATGATGCCGACAATTTCCTCATCAGATGAGTCATGGCCTTTGATTGGACTCATAGTCTTCGTCAGAATGCGATAGACTGTCCTTGGTACATACTGCAATTCCTTCACGAGGAATTTTGTCCTTGAGGCTTGACCAGGTTTCAATGGCTTCATCAGCACTTGCATATAGTGATCAGTAAGCTCAGACTCTTGGTACATGCAACGAGCTCCTTCAGGTGGAGGACTGATGGGCAGGGCGTGAAGTAATTCAGAGGCCGGTGCTTTGTAGTGAGTGTTTTCGGTCATCCAGTCCAAAACCCAGGAGTTCACATCGTCAGCATCTCCTGTGATGTGCAATGTTGCGTAGAATTGAAGAATGAGTTATTCATTCCAATCAATTATGTCTGTGCAAAAGTTGAGGAGGCCTGTGTTATGAAGCACACTGAGGACAGGTCTGAAGCATGGCAGTGATTCCATGTCCACATGAGGAATATGCTCGTGGTGGAAGACTTTGTCCTTGTTGAAGAGCACTGAGGAATAGAAGTTGGCCTGGCTGGCGGTCCAAAAGCGCTTCCTTCTAAGACGAGCAGAATCGTAGGGATTGTAGTCAGTGAAGAACACATGCTCGCCGAAGAAATCATCAGCCTTGAATTTCTGCTTCTTTGAGAATGGATCCTTTGGCTTGGGCTGAGGAGTGTCAGTCAATTGCATTATCACCTCAGGAATCGCAATCTCGGGCTCTTCAGGCTGAGGAATTTCTGCTTCTACTCCAGTGATAGCCTGGGTCTTCAATTCTTCATTTAAGTTTTCTTCAGCACTAGTGGCTGGAATTTCTTCATGGACAGACGATGTGGCATGTGGTTCATCAGATCCCATTTGAACTGTAGTTACTGGGGACTGAGGAATTTGTTGCAATGGTGTGAAGAGTGGAGAGTTGGGGTGCTGACTTTCCCAAAAGTCATCATTTAGCACGGGTGTGGTACAGCCAATGTCCACATCTTCAACTTCCATTTCTTCAACGCCGGCCTCTTCAGCAGTAAACTGAGGCATAGGCGAGGAGACAACTGGTGTTGAAGGGATTTCATCCACTTCAATTTCTTCATCCATCTGCTCTGACGAAGCAGCAGAAGGATTTTCTTCATCGGATTCGCTAGGAATCACATATTCTTCATCATAAGGAACAATGTCCTTTGATGGCATGGTTGAGATAGGAACAACATCAATGGGGTTTGCAAATGAGCTGGTCAGAGACTTCATCTTCTTCGGAGCTGAAGAATCTGATGAAGCTGATGCCTTCCTTTTCTTCACTACTGCACGCTCTGCAGCCTTACTCTTCTTCACATCTGAAGCAGATGGAAGGATCGGAGTTGGGGTAGGCGCATGAGGAGCAGAGGAATGTGGTTGATTTTCTTCAGGCACAACTGATACAGTTGCCCTGACCTCTTCATTTTCTTTAGGCGCACCACTAGTGGATGCCCTGGCAATTTCATCAGCGGCTGGAATGCAGTCATCAGCCCTGGAACTCACATTTTCTTTAGCAGCCTGAATGTCATCAGCGGTGCTGGCATGTTCTTCAGTCGTCTGAGTAGATGCTTCAGCCTGAGGAATTTCTTGTTGCAATGGAGCAGCAACATTTGAGTGAACTTTTCTGTTAGCTTCACAAAACGGACTTTGGCTCCAAGCCAGTCAGCGTGGTATACATCAAATTCATTACTGAGTTTCTTGATCTCAGATTGAATGCTGACAAGTTCTTCAGTTCTCATAGAGACAACGTGTTACTTCAGAAAATGCTCCTTCTTGTGCTGCGCTTTCTTGATCTGCCTGGCCTTTTCAAATTTCCATTTTTCTTCTTGTATGAAGGCAGTCAGCACATGACTTTGGTGAGGAGTCAACTTGAAATCGGGCATAGGAGTGTTTGGGTCCTTGTGCCAGAGGTCAATGTAGTCGAGGATCAACTTTGGATCCAAAATCAGTGGCACATTTGTGCCCTTGGCTCTAGCGGCCCTGGCTTGCCTATCCCTGATGATTTCGGCAAGTTCCTCATCATCATCTTCATCTTCATCCGACGGCACTTGGAAGGCGACCTGCCTTTTGTGAGGACTTGGGCGCGAACCTCGTCCAGCAGTGGCCTTTGTCTTCAGCAGAGAGGGTCCCGTTGAAGAATTTGGTGCAGCTGAGGAACTAGCAGAAGCTCCTGAGGCAATATAGATGCATGTCATCCTTTGGCACATGGCAAGATGCACAGGTGCAGAGGATTTGGTCGGAGCAGCTGAGGACTTTGGCGGAGGAGCTGAGGATTTTGGAGGAGCAGGAGCAGCGTGAGGAATTGGCCGTGAGGGCTTTGAGGATTCTGGCCGTGAGGGCATTGCTGAGGTACTTGGCCGTGAGGGCATTGAAGAAGAAGCACTTGGCTTGTGAGCAGGCTTCTTTGACGTGGCCTTCTTAGGCTTGACAGAGGCCTCAGCAGCAGCAGCAGCAGAGTCTTCGTTGAATTTCCTCACTGCTTCCTTAGCCTGTTTGGCCAACTTGGCCTGGCGCTTGGCCCATTCTTCAGGATAGTCCTCACCGCGCTTAAGGCTGGTGGGATCTGCTTCTTGGCCAGGTGCCAATGGAGGTCTTGGGCATGGAGGATTGAGTGCGAATTTCTTCATGTATTTGGGAGTAACATATCTGTACTCCCTCCACTCTCTTGCCCATCTCCTTTCTATCTTCTGAATGCGCACCTTGCGCTGATTTTTATCTTCCTCAGGGGGTGTGCAGTACCCATCATAGATGTCCTCAGGGATTTCAAAAGCAGTGTTGACCTCATGCCTCTTTCCTCCTTTTTGTGGCTTCTTTCCATCAGCCATTTTCTTCAGCTGAGGAATTTGAATAATGGAATTCTCTGAAGATGTATGCAACTTTTCTTCGACGAACGCTACAAATGAGTTAAGTTGATGAGAACCTAGTGATTCAGCAGCGGACATGAGTACCTGTGAACAGAGTATAGTTGCGAGGAATTTGGAGAGGTCATATGCGTTCTCGGAAGGTTTTGTAAAAAGAACAAGTTTCAGGAATTTGACCAGACGAGTCTTGAAGAATTTCACTAAGCATTCTTAGTCTTAGGTTCCCGAGTTGTACAGATCAGAAATCCGCACAATTGAGGAATCTTGAAGAGAAATTATAGCTTAGAGAAATGAATCAAGATCAGATGACATTTTAGGTGTTTAGTGTGTGAAGAATTTGAAGAATAAACACCTTTGAGGATTTTGTAGAAATCATTTGAATCAAAGAGGGCAGTAAAAGTAACTTTTACTTACCCTGAACGAAGAACACGACGAACTGGGATGTGGAGATGTGAAGTTCGTCAGTGCAGATCTTCCACGCCCTAACTTGGCGGAGGAAGACAACTACGGCGGCGGCGGAGTGAAGAAATCCGCGGCCGGCGCGAGTACGACGGCGACGAGGTCGAGGCAGTGAAGCTCTTCCTCACCGGCGACGATGAAGTAGCGGCGGCGCTAGGGTTTGAGAAGATCAAGCTGGAGAGAGGTCGAGCGGAGTAAAGGAAGTGAGGAAGGGGAGGGGGTATTTATAGCCACGATGGAAAACTTTTCGCCCGAAGAATCTGGACGAATGTGCCCCTGACCCTTCTCATTCGCTTGACATGTGTCACCCATGTACTGAGAAGTGGACATCGTGTGAGATCGCGGGTGAATAGATAAGTATTTGGTGGGATGCGGAACGGTTTGAGCGGCAAAGCCGAAAGTTTGGATAAGATAAGTTTTAACGTTTCGTTCGCAAATTCTTCAGCTGACAAGGACACAGTGAAGATTTTGAACGAGTGTCAAATAGAATGCACATGAAGAATTTGTGAATAGATTGGGTTGAGTTTAGCATAGAGGGGGTAGGGTCCGATCACATTCACTTAGCAAAAGAAACAACTTGAAGAATTAGCCATAAGTGAATGCTGTAGAGGACATAAACTTATATATATATATATATATATATATATATATATATATATATATATATATATATATATATATATAGCCAATGAAGAAAAAAGACGGAAACAGTGAAGACAATGCAAAGTTGAAGAATATGAACAACTGAGGAATTTCAACACTGAGGAAAAACTCAAATTGAAGATTTTCAACTTTTGGTGGTGGCATGACCCACGGTATAAGAATGATGATTTCAGACACCGCGTACAATTGTCGTGGGGTTCTGAGAATCAAATTCTTTGTTAATTTCTTCACACTTAGAGTGTTATTCTTCATTGATTGAAGAAAAATGTTTCTTCATGTGTTGCACATCTAAGTCATCAATTTTGCATAAGTGTTAGGATGAGTGTCCTTTTCAAAGAATATTCGAAGATTCTAAGATATTTAGCTCACACCGCAACTTGCTAAATCTCTTCTCATCCAAGGGCTTTGTGAAGATATCGGCTAGCTGTTCTTCAGTCTTCACATGCTCAATAGAAATGTCGCCCTTCAACACATGATCACGAAGAAAATGATGACGAATCTGAATGTGCTTTGTCTTCGAGTGCTGAACTGGGTTGTGAGCAATCTTGATGGCACTCTCATTGTCACAGAAGAGAGGCACATTCTTCACGTTGACGCCGTAGTCCTTGAGAGTTTACTTCATCCACAGCAATTGAGCACAGCAAGAACCAACAGCAATGTACTCAGCTTCAGCAGTAGACAATGATACGCAGTTCTGTTTCGTCGAGGACCAACAGACCAAAGATCTTCCGAGGAAATGACATGTACCAGATGTTGACTTGCGGTCCACACGATCACCAGCATAGTCAGAGTCAGAATATCCAATGAGATCAAAAGCCGAGTCCTTGGGATACCATAATCCAAGTGTTGGTGTGTGAGCTAGATATCGAAGAATATGCTTCACAACCTTATGGTGTGATTCCTTCGGTGTAGCTTGAAATTGGGCACACATGCAAACACTAAGCATAATATCTGGCCTAGATGCACATAAATACAATAAAGAACCAATCATGGAGCGGTATACCTTATGATCGAAGTCAATACCATTTTCATCAATGCAAAGATGGCCATTTGTGGGCATAGGAATTTTGACGCCTTTGCAATCTTGCATGCCGAATTTCCTCAGTACATCCTTGAGGTATTTCTCCTGAGATATGAATATGCCATTGCGCTGTTGACGAATTTGAAGACCTAAGAAGAATTTCAATTCTCCCATCATAGACATTTGATATTCTTCACTCATCATATAGGCAAATTCATCACTATAACGTTGTCAGTACAGCCAAAGATAATATCATCAACATATATTTGGCACACAAACAGTTCACCATCATAAGATTTAGTGAAAAGAGTAGGGTCGAGTGAACCGGGTTTGAATCCTTTCTTCATGAGGAATTCCTTCAAAGTATCATACCACGCCCGAGGGGCCTGCTTGAGGCCATAGAAGGCCTTATTGAGTTTGAAGACTTTGTCAGGATTCTTTGGATCTCCAAAACCTGGGTGTTGAGCAACATATACTTCTTCCTCAAGCTTACCATTGAGGAATGCACTTTTCACATCCATTTGATATAAAGTGATATCATGATGGTTAGCATAAGCAAGTAATATGCGAATAGCCTCAAGTCTAGCTACAGGTGCAAATGTTTCATCGAAATCAATTCCTTCAACCTGTGTGTAGCCTTGAGTTACAAGTCGTGCCTTATTCCTCACAACAAGGCCATTTTCATCTTGCTTGTTGCGGTAGATCCACTTTGTGCCAATGATATTGTGCTTGCAAGGATCTGGACGTTTGACCAGTTCCCAGACGTTGTTGAGCTCGAATTGATGTAATTCTTCTTGCATGGCTTGAATCCACTCAGGCTCCAGAAATGCTTCCTCTACCTTAGTGGGCTCTGTGATAGAGACAAAAGCATAGTGCCCACAAAAGTTAGATAAATGTGAAGCTTTTGAGCGTGTGAGAGGACCTGGTGCTTCAATGTCATCGATGATCTTTTCAACTTGCACTTCTCTTGCAACGCAACGATGAGCTGGTTGTCGTCGAGGAATTTGATCAGCATTTTCTTCAGCATTTTCTTCAGGTGCATTAGCTCGACGTTCTTCATGTTCTGGAATGAATTCTTCAGCAGATTCTTCGGTAGGAATGACATCCTCAGTAGCCTTGAACTTGATAGTTTCCTCAGGTGTTGGTTCATCTATCATAGAAGGTAGGTGCTCTCTTTGCGAGCCATTAGTTTCATTGAACCGCACATCTACAGTTTCAACAACCTTATGAAGAATGTTGTTGAAGACTCTGTAGGTGTGTGAGTCCTTTCCGTAACCAAGCATAAAACCTTCATGTGCTTTCGGTGCAAATTTGGAGTTGTGATGAGGATCTCTAATCCAACATTTAGCACCGAAGACTTTGAAATAACTCACACTGGGTTTCTTGTCAGCGAGGAGTTCATAGGCAGTCTTCTTGAAGAATTTGTGAAGATATACTTTGTTCATGATGTGGCAAGCAGTATCAATTGCATCAATCCAGAAACGACGAGGCGTTTTGTATTCATCAAGCATAGTGAGAGCCATCTCAGCAAGAGTCCTGTTCTTGCGCTCCACGACGCCATTCTGTTGAGGAGTATAAGGAGCAGATAACTCATGAGTAATACCAAGTTCGTCAAGATAGTCATCAAGACCAGAGTTCTTGAACTCAGTTCCATTGTCACTTCTGATGTGCTTGATCTTCACACCAAAGTTGGTTGAAGCCCTCGAGGAAAATCGTTTGAAGACTTCCTGCACTTCATGTTTGTAAGTAACAATGTGTAGCCATGTGTAACGAGAGTAATCATCAACAATAACAAAGCCATATTGAGATGCATCATTTGAGACTGCAGAATAATGGTTAGGACCGAAGAGATCCATGTGAAGCAATTCAAATGGTCGAGTGGTGGTCATGATAGTCTTCGCTGGATGCTTAGCCTTTGTCATCTTCCCAGCTTCACAGGCTCCGCATAAGTGATCCTTGAGGAATTTGACATTCTCAATGCCAATGACATGCTTCTTCTTCGCAAGCGTGTGCAAATTTCTCATGCCTGCATGACCAAGTCGTCGATGCCAGAGCCAGCCTTCTGAAGCTTTTGCAAGTAGACACACGGCTGGTTGAGGTCTTGTAGAGAAATCAACAATATACAAGTCTCCTCTCCTAAAGCCTTCGAAGACTTTGGAATTGTCAGCTTCCATAACCACAACACAACGATACTTGCCAAAGACAACAACCATATCAAGATCACAAAGCATTGAGACAGACATGAGGTTGTATCCTAAGGACTCGACAAGCATGACTTTGTCCATGTGTCGATCCTTTGTGATCGCAACCTTACCTAGACGCAATACCTGACTTTTTCCTTTGTCAGCGAAGATGATATGCTTCAGATGCGATGGTGATAAGGGAGCATCCATCAATAAATTCTTGTCACCAGTCATGTGATTTGTACATCCACTATCGAGGACCCACTCAGTGGCTTTGGGTTGATCATCCTGCAGATGAATTAGTGCAGCTTACGAACTCATATACTTCATCAGTGAAGAATATGACATCAATTCATCAGATCAATTTCATCAAGTAATAGAACAGATAAAGCAGTATGAGGATGTGAGAAATGAAAGTTCATTTCTTCATGATTAGCCTGCGTCCTTTCAGGCATTTTTCAGGTCTCCAGCAAATTCTTCAGACGTTCACGCACGTCTGGAGACCTGACCCTGCAGAAGAGATTAGTTCTTTTTCTTCACCACCCACATCTGAAGGGGTGGCAAAGAGTTCATCACTCTGCGAGCTCCATACGAGAAAGGTGGCATAGAAGCCAATCCATTTCGTTTCACATAAGAGGAGTTAGGGTAAGCATATGAATAAGCAGAGAAATTCTTCGAGGACTTATGAACATAATGATTAGAAGAATAATGCTCATATTCATAGCCCTTAGCTCTTCCCTGCGAAACAGAGTTGTTAGCACGATGATATTCATATGAGGACTTTGAACCTTTTGAGGAATATGATCCACGTGAGGAATTCGATCCGTATGAGGACTTGGATCCATATGAAGAATTTGGTCCATATGAAGAATTTGATCTGGGGTTCCTATTCTTCACGGGTGGTGTCATGAGGACATTCACCTCAAGACTTTCAAGGCACCTTTTGGGAACCCAGATTTTCTTCATAGGGGAACCGTTCCTGCAGTTAGTGCCAACATATCTAGCAAATACTTCACCATTCTGATTTTTTAACAGTTTATAGTTGGAGTCAAATGACTCATCAGAAGAATGAGAAGATTCACATGTAAAGCCAGATAGATTAGATGGATCAACTGGAGGTCCCTTTGCAGCAACCCATGAGGTTTTGGGGTACTGCTCAGGCTTCCAATATGTACCATCAGCATTGACTTTCCTCTCAAAGGCAATACCCTCTTTCCTAGGGTTCCTGTTGAGGATCTGCTTTTCAAGCACATCACAGAGTCGGATGCCCTTTGAGGCTTTTGTACATGCCTGTCATGTACAATTCCTTCAGCCCTACATCGTCAGTGATACTAGAAATGTCCTCATATGAGGAATTAGTGATAGCAGAGGCAGGTGAAGAATTTGTAACATTAGAAGCATTTGAACATTCAGGTGAAGAATTAGCATATTCACGTTCAATGCATTTCAAACATGGAGGAACAAATTCTTCCTGAGAAGCGCTGATTTGTTGAGAAAGTAATGAATCGCGCTCCTTCTGAAGATCTTCATAACTCACTCTTAGCTTCTCAAGATCTTGCTTTCTCTGAAGAAATTCATAAGAAAGCTTCTCATGATCAGATAAGAGAGTGTTATGATGACCTTAAAGGTTGTCAAACCTAGTCTGAAGTCTCTGAAGATTTTCAGTCAAGGTTTTAGTGCGATCCATTTCTTCACCCAACATATCATCGCTCCTATTTAGCATGTATTGAACTTTTTCCAAGGCTCTTTGTTGTTTAGTGGCAAGGGAAGCAAGTTTGACATAGCTGGGTCCAAATTCATCACCAGATTCATCATCACTAGACTCGGATAGGTAGCATTCAGTTACCTCAGCACTTTTTGCCATAAGGCATGATGAAGAGGATGATGATTCTGGTTCGAATGTCATCGCTTTGAGAGATTCCTTGAATTCCTCAAACCAAGGATCATGACGGGTTCGATGACCTTCATAGACCTCAGAGAGACGGTCCCAGATAAGCTTCGCATGATCGAGATGCATGATGTTCCTGAACTGATTTTGAGACAGATAGGAGCAGATGACGTCCTTCGCCGTGAGGTTGAGAAGAGTGTACTTGCGAATGTCATCAGCTTCCGCCATCTTGCATAGATCGGTATGACCAATCTCAGTGACGGTCCACAGTTCGCTGTTCATCGCCATGAGGCGCTTCTTCATCATGGCCTTCCACTTGGGATACTCGTGACCGTCAAAGATGGGCCATGACACAGTCTTCATTCCTGTGGTCGACATAACTAAAACTCCAGGCGGTTAAACCAAAATCACACAGAACAAGGGAGTACCTTGCTCCGATACCAATTGAAAGTGCGTTATATCGACTAGAGGGGGAGTGAATAGGCGATTTTTATGAATTCTTCACTGAGGAATTTGCCGGTGAGGAAATTCCTTAGCGAAGAACTACTTGCAGCGGAATCAGTACTCAAAAGTAAACATAACAGAACACAAGCATGGTCATCATGATGAAATGAAGACAAGCACAGAGTACAGAAAGCGTAAACACAGGATAGCACAGGATGAAGACAAACAGACTGATGAAATTGAACTGAGGAAATTGAGAAAGTCTTCAGTCAAAGTCTTCAAACACAGATATGAACAAGTGCATAACATAGTTACGAGTAAATGAAAGAGTTAAGGAAATAGAACCAGTAGGCTTGGTGAAGACAATGATTTGGTAAACCAGTTCCAACTACTGTCTCAGTTGTACATCTGGTTGGAGCGGCTAGTTATTTAAACCTGAGGACACACAGTCCCGGACACACAGTCCTCACCGTATTCTCCTTGAGCTAAAGTCACACAGACCTCGCCCAATCACTCGTGGTAAGTCTTCAGGTGACTTCCGAACCTTCACAAACTCGGTCACTCGGCGATCCACAATTCCTCTTGGATGCTCTAGACCATGACGCCTAACCGTCTGGAAGAAGCACAGTCTTCAAAGGTAACAAGCGTCGGATCCACGCAGGATCAATCTCTTCAGTGATGCTCAATCACTTTGGGTTTGTAGGTGTTTGGGTTTGGGTTTTCCTCACTCGATGATTTTCACTCAAAGTCCTCGGAGGATGGGATGCTCTCAAATGACAAATGTCAGTTTCTCTTGGAGCAGCCAACCAGCTAGTGGTTGTAGGGGTTGGCTATTTATAGCCTAGGGAGCAGCCCGACATGATAAGACATAAATGCCCTTCAATGATATGACTGTTAGGTGGGTAGATATTTTGGGACAGCTGGCGCGTAGCACAGCAACGGTCGGAATTTTAGGCTCAAATTCCTCAGGGCTATCATGTTCCTCACTGTGTAGGCAATCCGCACTAGCGAATTCCTAAATCCTCAGTCAGAACAAATTCCTCAGAGACCAGAAGAACTTCGTCTCTGTCACTGAAGAATATGACTGAACTGTATGAGATTTCCAATGGCTTCACTCGAAGGGATTGGTAGGTGTAGGATTTTGAGTTGAGCATCACATGGAAATTTTTCCTTAGTATTTCCTCGACCCCCTTTAACAGTACGGTGTTCCCTATGACTCAAGAAAGAGAAAATGAAACTACGAAAACAAAAGTCTTCACGCTTCATGTTCCTCGAATGAATACCAAGTCTTCAAGGTTATAGCAATTTCTTCACTTGCAAAGTCTTCAGAAATCCAAAGTCTTCAGTCGAAGAACTTCATTTTTAGGGGTCGACTTTCTCTGTAAATATCAAACTCCTCATAGACTTATAGACTTGTGTACACTCATAAACACATTAGTCCCTTAACCTATAAGTCTTCAATACACCAAAATCACTAAGGGGCACTAGATGCACTTACATCCCTCCACTTTGCTCGACCATTCTCGCGCCCTTGGCGAAGGCAGGGATGAAGCGGGCTTAGGCTCCTCGTTCTATTTCCTTGCCGCCGCGACTACAACCAAATCCGGGCCCAGGAGATAATCCTTGGGTATAGAAAAGGGGAGCACGGTGGCCTAGAAATAAAACGAGGTTTCACATATCCCAGTATCATAACGAAATGCATGACAGAGGATAAAAGACTTATCTGGATTTGCAGCCCCCGACAATCTCATCTTGCCGCGGTTGGATCCTTGTACTTACAGCCCCCGGCAACTTTGGTTTGCTGGGGTTGGGGCGCCGGTCTGTGCCCTTTCTTCCAAGTAGCTCAGCAGAAGTGCTCATGTGCCCTGCGAACTAAAAGAGGACAGAAAAGAGACAGAGAGACGCGCACTCGACCTCTAGGCTAGGGGTTAGCTGCCGCTAAGCACTATCAACCCTAACCAAGGAGAGACTCGACCTAGCATGCATGCTATAACCTAGGGCGCCAGCGCTTCGTTTATTTATGCTCAGGGTCTGCGCCTGGCTTTGTACAGAGGGTTACATGCCTTGCCGGCAAAGCTTGTACAAAAGGTGGCTTGCCGGGGGGCCCAGCAAGCCGTGCCTTAGGGTAAAACTTGCGAAGATGCTTGATGTTCTAGGAATTACTCACTGGGACGGCATCTTCGGTCTCCAGGCGGACTGCGCCGGGCCTGGTGACTCGTATTACCCGATAAGGGCCTTCCCACTTTGGCGTCAACTTGTCGGTATTCTTGACCGACTGAAGGCGCCGAAGAACAAGGTCGCCTTCCTCAAAGCTTCGGGCATGAACCTTGCGGCTATGGTAGCGGCGCAAGGCTTGCTGGTAGCGTGCTGCTCTAACAGCCGCCCGAAGACGATCCTCCTCAAGGAGCATTGCATCATCTTGCCGCAACTGCTCTTGCTCAAGCTCATCATAAGCGAGCACTCGAGGTAACCCGTATATGAGTTTCGTGGGGAGAACTGCCTCTGCCCCATATACTAGGGCAAAGGGTGTCTGACCGGTGGCTCGATTTGGTGTCGTCCTGATCGACCAAAGAACCGCCGGCAACTCATCAATCCAGCGCCTTCCGCTCTTGTGCAGCCTGTCAAAGGTCTTCGTTCTCAGGCCTCGCAACACTTCAGCATTCGCCCTATCCGCTTGGCCGTTGCTCCGAGGGTGTGCCATGGAAGCAAAACAGACCTTGCTGCCGAGGTCTTGAATGTACTGCATGAAGGTGTGGCTTGTGAACTGCGTGCCGTTGTCGGTGATAATTCTGCTTGGCACACCAAAGCGGCAGACCAGTCCCTTGAAGAACTTGACGGCTGACTGTGCTATCACCTTTCTCACTGCTTCCACTTCCGGCCACTTTGTGAACTTGTCGATTGCAACGTACAAGTACTCAAAGCCCCCGACTGCACGGGGGAAGGGGCCCAGTATATCGAGCCCCCAGACCGAGAATGGCCAGGAGAGAGGGATTGTTTGAAGGGCTTGAGTTGGTTGATGAAGCTTCTTTGAATGGAACTGACACGCTTCACACTTGGTTACTAGTGTCGTCGCATCCTGGAGGGCGGTGGGCCAGAAGAAACCTTGCCGGAACGCCTTGCCGGCAAGGGCCCTCGACCCTATGTGGGAGCCACATATGCTTCCATGTATCTCTGCCAACAGCTCCAGTCCTTCCTCCCGGGGGATGCACTTCAATTTCACATCGTTCGGCCTCCTCCTGTACAGGACGTCATCGACGAACTGGTACGGGGCAGACCGACGGGCTACTTTTTCCGCTTCTTCCTGCTCCTCAGGAAGTCCCCTGTTTGGAGGAATCGGACGGTATGTTGTGCCCATGCCGGAGCCTGGGGCTCGACGGCAAGGACCAAAGGCATCTCTTCTGCCATGGGAGCGGCTGTCTCTACGGCCAGGGCTTGACGCCCTGCCGGAGTCAGTTGCTCTTGGGCAGGCTCAGTGTGCCCGGCAACATCCTTGCCGGCTGTCCCAGGGGGCTCGGCGAGAAAGTACTTGCCGGGACCTGATTTCCTCCGCTTGTTCTGCCCCATTGATGATTCGACGGAAGGCTGAGTTAACCGGAGCAAAAAGGTACCTGGTTCCACAGGTAGCTTGAATGCGGCACGCTTCGACAGGTAATCGGGGATGTCATTCTCCACTCGGGGAACGTGCTCCGCTTGGATACCGTCAAAGCGTTCCTCCAGCTTCCTCACTTCATCTACGTAGGCCTCCATCAATGGGCTCTGGTAATCCTTGTTGATCTGTCTGACAACAAGCTGCGAGTCACCCCTAACGATGAGCTTCTTAACCCCGAGGTCTGCCGCGATCCTGAGACCAGCAAGCAGCCCCTCGTACTCCGCAGTGTTGTTGGTGGACATCTCCCTGGGAAAGTGCATCTGGACCACGTACTTGAGGTGCTCTCTGGTGGGCACGACGAGCAACACGCCGGCACCGACGCCTTGCAGCGAGAAAGCCCCATCAAAGTACATGATCCAGTCGCGGTCTGCTTCCTTGCCGGGGAGAGCGGTCTCCTAGATTTCTTCGTCGGGCGTTGAGGTCCATTCTGCAATGAACTCCGCCAAGACTCTGCTCTGGATTGTCGAGGTACTTTCAAACTTCAAACCAAAACTTGACAACTCCAAGGCCCATTGCAGAATCCTTCCGGTTGCATCTGGGTTATGCAGTATCCGTTGCAACGGGAGGCGGGTGACGACAGTGATCTCGTGGGCTTGGAAGTAATGATGCATCTTCCTTGAGGCCATAAGGAGGCCGAAGAGCAATTTTTGCACATCGGAGTACCTTGACCTAGCCCCCTGCAAGAGGGAGCTGACAAAGTAAACCGGGTGCTGCATCATCTTCGTCTTCTGCACCACCTCACCCAACTGCGCAGGCACTGCCTTGGTGGCGTCAGACCCTGCCGGGGGCCCTGCCTTGCCGGCACCAGGCCCTGCCGGGGGGATCTTTGGCTTGCCATCCGCTGGTTCTTTCGTCGCCACTGCCTCCTCGTCGACCTCCCTCTGCGCCACCAGTGCGGCGCTAACCACTTGATTTGTCGCCGCTAGATATAGCAGCAACGGCTCTTGTGGTTTAGGCGCAACCAGTATTGGCGTGGAGGAAAGGTATTTCTTCAGATCCTGCAACGCCGCCTCGGCTTCTGGGGTCCACTCCATTGGGCCCGCCTTCTTCAAGATTTTGAAGAAGGGAAGGGCACGCTCGGCGGACTTGGAGATGAATCGGCTCATGGCGGCGACGCAACCAGTGAGCCGACTCACATCTTTGATCCGCTTGGGCGCCTCAATCTGCTCAATAGCTTTGATTTTGTCTGGGTTTGCCTCGATCCCGCGCTGCGACACGAAGAATCCGAGAAGCTTGCCAGACGGAACGCCGAAGACACACTTCTCAGGGTTCGGCTTAAGGTTGATCTTGCGCAGGTTGGCAAATGTCTCTTCTAGATCTTGCACAAGAGTTGCCCCGTCCTTGGTTTTGACCACTATGTCATCCATGTATGCCTCCATATTTCTATGGAGCTGGGGTTCAAAACCAATCTGGACTGCTCTTGCATATGTCGAGCCAGCACTCTTCAACCCAAAAGGCATCCGTAAAAAGCAATACGTACCGCATGGGGTGATGAATGTTGTCTTCTCTTCATCCTCTCTTGTCATGAAGATTTGGTGGCAGCCCGAGTAGACGTCGAGGAATGATAACAGATCACACCCGGCCGTGGAGTCAACAATCTAGTCGATGCACGGCAACAGGAAGGGGTCCTTAGGACAAGCCTTATTGATATCTGTGTAATTAATACACAGCCTCCACTTCCCATTCGCCTTGCGCACCACTACCGGATTGACCAACCACGTCGGGTGGAGCACTCCTCTCACCAAACCTGCCGCTTCCAACGTCCTGATGTCCTCTGTGATGAACTCCTGCCTCTCTAGAGCCTGCTTTCTGACCTTCTGCTTGACGGGCCGCGCTTGAGGGCAGACAGCTAGGTGGTGCTCAATCACCTTCCTGGGAACACCGGGGATGTCGGATGCTTGCCATGCAAACACGTCGACATTTGCCCGCGGGAAGGTGACAAGAGCGCCTTCCTATTTGCTGTCGAGGGTGGAGCCTATGGTGAAGGCCCCTCCCATGCCGTCCTCCCTGGCGGACACCTTCTTGGTCTGCGGTGGCTCGGCTCTGGATTTCTTGCTCTTGCCGGTAGAGCTCTCTGGAACGTCCTCGACGGTAGCTCAGCACTCCGAAGAGGTGTGCTTGCTGGAGTGGGTGCGAGAGGTCTTGCCGGGCTTCTTCTTCCCTCCCGGGCCTTCAGCGGCAGGAGCAGGTGCCTTGACGGCAGCTGCTGCAACTGCTTCCTGGTAGAGTTGGTTGGCGCAAATCAGCGCGTCCTTCTTGTCGGAGGGGACGGAGATGATGGTCAACGGCCCGGGCATCTTTAGCATGTTGTAGGCGTAGTGTGATGCCGCCATGAACTTGGCTAGTGCCGGGCGGCCGAGGATCCCGTTGTAGGGCAAGGGGATCTCGGCCACGTCGAAGATGATCCTCTCCGTCTTGTAGTTCAACTCTCCTCCAAAGGTCACGGGCAGCGTGACCTTCCCCTTCGGCTAGCTCCTCCCCGGATTGACCCCTTGAAACGTGCCCATTTCCTCGAGGTCTTCATCAGGAATTTGCAGCCTTTCGATCACGACGGGCGAGATCAAGTTCAGGCCAGCCCCGCCGTCAACCAACATCTTGTTCACCTTGAGGTTGCGTATCGTTGGTGAGACCAACAATGGCAAACACCCGACCGCGGTTGTGCGGTCAGGGTGGTCCTCGGCGTCAAAGATGGGGGGCGTGCTGGACCACTTCAGTGGCTTCTGAGCGTCGAACGACGGCTCCGCTGCTGTAATCTCACGCGCCCACTGCTTGAGCTGGCGGTGAGAAGTATGCAACGAGGCGCCACCATCGACGCACATGGCCTCCGTAGCCTTCTGGAACTCTTGCTCACCAGACTCGTCGTCCTCGTCGTGATCATCGTCTTCTTGTTTCTTGTCACGGCCCCGGGCGGGCCTCTCTTGCTGGTTGTGCTCCTTGGCCGCCACGCTTCTTGCCGGATCCCTCGGCACCGTCCTGACCCTTCTCCTTGTCCCGCCTTTCATACTCGGCCTTTTGCTTTTCAGCAAGCAGCTCGACTTGTCGGCAGTTCTGGAGGTCGTGGCCCTTGGTGCGGTGGATCTTACAGTACTGCTTGTCGGAGCCCCCTGGCTTATCGGCAGCTGCTAAGGCCCGGCAGGCGGCGCCCCCGGCGATCTCCTTGCCGGGGCCGTCTACCTTGACCTTCTTGGCAGCGCCGGTGTCGTCAGACCCCTCGACGGCAAGTACGGCCTTGCCCTTGCGTTTCTTGTTGCGATGCCGGCCCTTCTTCGTCGGGGTGGCGGCGTCTTTGTCGGTAGAGTCGGTTTCCGCACCGGCGTCTTCGCCAGGGTACTTCCTTCCCTCTTTAGCCCGGGCGCATCTATCAGCCAGAACGTAGAGCTCGGCCACATCCTTAACCTTGGTCATCGCCAGCTCTTTGCGCATCTTGCGGTTGCGCATGTTCTGATGGAACGCGCTGATCACAGTGGCGGGATGAACGTCGGGGATGTTGTACTGCACCCAGCTGAATCTCTGGATGTACTTGCGCAGGGGTTCCCCTTCCTTCTGGGGAATGGTATACAGATCACTGGCCTGGCCATGAGCTTGGTGGCCTCCCGTGAAGGCGCCAACGAACTCATGGCACAAATCCGACCAAGAAGAAATGGAGCCCGCCGGCAAGTGCATCAACCAAGACATAACATTGGGCTTCAGCGCCAGCGGGAAATAATTGGCAAGCACCTTGTCGTCGCGAGCTCCGGCAGTCTGCATCGCGATGGTGTAGATGCTGAGGAACTCGGACGGATGGGTCTTGCCAGTGTACTTCTCGCCGACGTCGGGCTTGAACATGCGGTGGGACGGCCACTGGAACTGCCGCAGCTCGCGGGTAAAGGCCGGGCAGCCCACCTCGTAAGGTAGGCCGCCGGAGCCCCCCGGTGTTGGGTGGTCCATAGCGGGTCCCGCCCGCTTGTCCGACTGGTGGCGTGCATCGAGCCGGCGCTCGATAGTGGTTCGAGCATCTTCGTGAGCTCGTTCTTGAAGAACTTGGCGCTGGTCGCGATGGGTCCGCGGGTCCGACAACGCTATAGAGATGTTATCACAAGCGTCGTCACGACGGGCCGACGCCCGCGGCGGCTGGCGAGGAGGAGGAGAGTGCACCGTGGCTGCAGCACCCCCGGCCCTCCCAGCGCTGGCATGTGGTGGCTCGGTGGAGCGCTGGCCCGAGGGTCCCGCCGGTCGCGGATCGTCTTTGTTGGCGACGGCGACGAGGCTCTGGATGGTGGCTCTCCACTCGTCGAGCTTCTCCGCAGCAGGAGGGAAGTCGAGGAGTAGCTGCGCGCGCGCCAAAGCTTCTGCTGGCGTGGGTGGCGGCGACAGCTGCGTGGACCGTGGCGCGCTTCGACTTGTAACCACGTTAGAAGGAGCTCCATCGCGACCCAGCGGCTGCGCGCCATTTTTGCCAGCACTTCGACGGGCATGCTGAACTCCTTCGTCCTACGGACGACGCACAGGGCTCTTCCCACGGCGGTGCCCAGGGTCACCGTCGTGGTGACGCTGCTCGTCGCGCACACCATGGGAAGAGCGTGCAGTGGTCGCCAGCGTGGGCGTCTTGGAGGTTGTTGCGCCGCCCGTGGGTGGCACAACAACACTCCTGGAGGGCCCCGCACCGCCTGCGGGGGGCCCAGCCCCATCTTTAGACTTGGTGATGTGCAGCCCGTCACCTGGCGCGCGAACGGCGCTGCTCGCCAGGCTCTGACCACCAGGGCGATGCTGGTGCTCGCGGACCGTGGCTCGGGTTCTGTCCGCGACCGGGCCGCTGCTCGCCCGTACTAGCATGGGCCGCTCGGCCCTGACGAGCCGATCGTCGTGGCCGTCTTCTTCTTGGGAGCCATGGCGATGAAGAAACGCTAGGCTAGCTACTAGACCAGATTCTCACAATTGCGCCCCCTACCTGGCGCGCCAAAGATGTCGGTGTGGAACGACACCTATGGGATCACAAGAATCCCTACTACGGTTGCCGGGGCGCAGGGTTGCGAGAAGAGCAGGATTAGTAGTCAGCACAAGGATCGTTTACCCAGGTTTGGGCTGCGAAGATGCGTAAAACCCTAGTCCTGCTTTGGTGGCTGTATTTCAGAGAGTTCTTGAGCTCTTGAACTAGCTATGGTGGGGTGCGTGGTTCCAATGAGCCGAATCCTTCTCCAGTATGCCATGGGCCTCCTTTTATAGTCGAAAGGGGCTGCCACAGTGGCATACAGGAGGTGGAAAGGTGTACAGTATTGCGAGCTTATCGCTCGTATTACAGGACAAGACGCATTTAATGCGCCGCTGAGGTGTCCCCTAGCTTTATCGGGGACGGGGGCGAGGCCCGTCCCATCCGTCGCCGCTCCTCCTCGCTTCGACACGCGCCCTGGCCAGCGATGCGTGCGGCGCCATGTAGGCAGGCAGGCAGCTGAGGTGGCGCGATGGTGGAGCCTTCACGAAGATCTGCATGCCGACACGCAGGCGTTTGATGAGTTGGCCTGGGAGCTGCATGTTGCCACGCAGGTGCCAGCTCAGCTGGTTGAGCTGGCAGCTGCATGTGAACGGCGGCGGAGACTTGGTTGGTGCGGGCCTGGCAGTGACCCTGCTGGTGCCCTTGGCGAGGGGCTTGCCGGGTGGCCCAGCAAGGGTCTTGCCGTGGCGCGCTGTCGTCCCTGGCAAGGATCTTGCCGGGGGTCTTGTGGCTTTCCTCGGCAAGGATCTTGCCGAGGGCTGTTGTCTTTTAATTCTCATCTGATCTTGAACATTCCTTGGTCTTGACAAAGCTCTGCATGCCACCATGGAGGTGCCTCCCGAGCCCTAGTTCCAACGTGGTTGGCTGAGTTGGAACCCGTGGGCTCGAGGGTGGCTCACTCCGCTGGTGTGGGCGAGCCGCCCCGGCAAGGGTCTTGCCGGGGGGACCTGCTTCGTCCCTCTGCTCTTTGTGGTCTTGGCCTTGGTGTTGCTCTGGCTGCCTCGGGCTTCGGTTTTACCTCGGTTCACCTCCCCTGCTCTGCTTGGTGTGGCCGTGGGCGCGGCTCCGACTGTCCGTGCACAGGTAAAGGGGTACAAAGGTGCGCCCCTTCTTTTGTACACCGACAATTAGCAGGGGTTCACTGTAGCTTAATTATCCGGGCGTCACAGGAGGCTTCTCCGATTACTTAATGCTTTGCCAGATCATCCTCTCAAGAAAAATGAAATACTTGATATCTTTTATAATGGACTAACTGATGCTTCCAGAGACCACCTGGATAGTTGTGCTGGTTGTGTTTTCAGGGAAAGAACTGTTGAGCAAGCTGAATTGCTATTGAATAATATATTGAGTAATGATAACGATTGGACACTTCCTGAACCAACTCCTAAGCCAACTCCGAAGAAAAGGGGTATTCTATTTCTCAGTCCTGAAGATATGCAAGAGGCAAAGAAATCTACGCAAGAAAAGGGTATTAAAGCTGAAGATCTTAAGAATTTACCACCTATTAAAGAAATACATGGTCTTAATAACCCGACACAGTAGTGAAGGTAAATTCTATAGATTTGATGAAGGTGATATTCCTCGTAATAAGTCTGCTAGCCAATGCTTGGATGAGTTTGATAATTTTATTGTTAAACAAGAAAACTTCAATGCTTATGTTGGTAGAAAATTGAAACGCAATGCTTATATGGTTGAACACTTAAGTGATTATATGTCTAGAGTTAAAGGTTGTTGGGGAACGTAGTAATTTCAAAAAAAAATCCTACGCACACGCAAGATCATGGTGATGCATAGCAACGAGAGGGGAGAGTGTGTCCACGTACCCTCGTAGACCGAAAGCGGAAGTGTTAGAACAACGCGGTTGATGTAGTCGTACGTCTTCACGATCCGACCGATCAAGTACCAAACGCACTACACCTCCGAGTTCAGCACACGTTCAACTCGATGACGTCCCTCAAACTCCGATCCAGCCGAGCTTTGAGGGAGAGTTCCGTCAGCACGACGGTGTGGTGACGATGATGATGTTCTGCCAATGCAGGGCTTCGCCTAAGCACCGCTACGATATGACCGAGGTGGATTATGGTGGAGGGGGGCACCGCACACGGCTAAGAGATCGAAGGGATCAATTGTTGTGTCTATGGGGTGCCCCTCTCCTCCGTATATAAAGGGGTGGAAGAGGGGGAGGGCCGGCCCTCTCTATGGCGCGCCCTAGGAGGAGTCCTACTCCCACCGGGAGTAGGATTCCCCCCTCCTTCCAAGTAGTAGGAGTAGGAGTCAAGGAAAGGGGAGAGAGAAGAGAAGGAAGGAGCGGGCACAGCCCCTCCCCCTAGTCCAATTCAGACTAGGCCTTGGGGGCGCGCAGCCTCTCCTCTCTCTTTCCCCTAAAGCCCAATAAGGCCCATATACTCCCCGGCGAATTCCCGTAACTCTCCGGTACTCCGAAAAATACCCGAATCACTCGGAACCTTTCCGATGTCCGAATATAGTCGTCCAATTATCGATCTTTACGTCTCGACCATTTCGAGACTCCTCGTCATGTCCCCGATCTCATCTGGGACTCCGAACTACCTTCGGTACATCAAAACACATAAACTCATAGTATAACCGTCATCGAACTTTAAGCGTGCGGACCCTATGGGTTCGAGAACAATGTAGACATGACCGAGACACGTCTCCGGTCAATAACCAATAGCGGAACCTGGATGCTCATATTGGCTCCCACATATTCTACGAAGATCTTTATCGGTCAACCCACATAACAACATACGTTGTTCCCTTTGTCATCGGTATGTTACTTGCCCGAGATTCGATCGTCGGTATCTCAATACCTAGTTCAATATCGTTACCTGCAAGTCTCTTTACTCGTTCCGTAATACATCATCCCGCAACTAAATCATTAGTTGCAATGCTTGCAAGGCTTATAGTGATGTGCATTACCGAGTGGGCCCAGAGATACCTCTCCGACAATCGGAGTGACAAATCCTAATCTCGAAATACACCAACCCAACAAGTACCTTCGGAGACACCTGTAGAGCACCTTTATAATCACCCAGTTACATTGTGACGTTTGGTAGCACACAAAGTGTTCCTCCGGTAAACAGGAGTTGCATAATCTCATAGTCATAGGAACATGTATAAGTCATGAAGAAAGCAATAGCAACATACTAAACGATCAAGTGCTAAGCTAACGGAATGGGTCAAGTCAATCACATCATTCTCCTAATGATTTGATCCCATTAATCAAATGACAACTCATGTCTATGGGTAGGAAACATAACCATCTTTGATCAACGAGCTAGTCAAGTAGAGGCATACTAGTGACACTCTGTTTGTCTATGTATTCACACATGTATTACGTTTCCGGTTAATACAATTCTAGCATGAATAATAAACATTTATCATGAGAATAAGGAAATAAATAATAACTTTATTATTGCCTCTAGGGCATATTTCCTTCAGTCTCCCACTTGCACTAGAGTCAATAATCTCGTTCACATCGCCATGTGATTTAACACCAATAGTTCACATCACCATGTGATTAACACCCATAGATCACATCATCATGTGACCAACACCCAAAGGGTTTACTAGAGTCAATAATCTAGTTCACATCGTTATGTGATTAACACCCAAAGATTACTAAGGTGTGATCATGTTTTGCTTGTGAGAGAAGTTTAGTCAACGGGTCTGCCACATTCAGATCCGTATGTATTTTGCAAATTTCTATGTCAACAATGCTCTGCACGGAGCTACTCTAGCTAATTGCTCCCACTTTCAATATGATCCAGATTGAGACTTAGAGTCATCTGGATCAGTGTCAAAACTTGCATCGACGTAACCCTTTACGACGAACCTTTTGTCACCTCCATAATCGAGAAACATATCCTTATTCCACTAAGGATAATTTTGACCGCTGTCCAGTGATCTACTCCTAGATCACTATTGTACTCCCTTGCTAAACTCAGTGTAGGGTATACAATAGATCTGGTACACAACATGGCATACTTTATAGAACCTATGGCTGAGGCATAGGGAATGACTTTCATTCTTTTTCTATCTTCTGCCGTGGTCGGGCTTTGAGTCTTACTCAATTTCACACCTTGTAACACAGGCAAGAACTCTTTCTTTGACTGTTCCATTTTGAACTACTTCGAAATCTTGTCAAGGTATGTACTCATTGAAAAAACTTATCAAGCATCTTGATCTATCTCTATAGATCTTGATGCTCAATATGTAAGCATCTTCACCGAGGTCTTTCTTTGAAAAACTCCTTTCAAATACTCCTTTATGCTTTCCAGAAAATTCTACATTATTTTTGATCAACAATATGTAATTCACATATACTTATCAGAAATGTTGTAGTGCTCCCACTCACTTTCTTGTAAATACAGGCTTCACCGTAAGTCTGTATAAAACTATATGCTTTGATCAACTCATCAAAGCGTATATTCCAACTCCGAGATGCTTGCACCAGTCCATAGATGGATCGCTGGAGCTTGCACATTTTGTTAGCATCTTTAGGATTGACAAAACCTTCTGGTTGCATCATATACAACTCTTCTTTAATAAATTCATTAAGGAATGCAGTTTTGTTTATCCATTTGCCAGATTTCATAAAATGCGGCAATTGCTAACATGATCCGGACAGACTTAAACATAGATACGAGTGAGAAACTCTTATCGTAGTCAACACCTTGAACTTGTCAAAAACCTTTTGCGATAATTCTAGCTTTGTAGATAGTAACACTACTATCAGCGTCCGTCTTCCTCTTGAAGATCCATTTATTTCCTATGGCTTGCCGATCATCGGGCAAGTCAACCAAAGTCCACACTTTGTTCTCATACATCGATCCCATCTCAGATTTCATGGCCTCAAACCATTTCGCGGAATCTGGGCTCATCATCGCTTCCTCATAGTTCATAGGTTCGTCATGGTCAAGTAACATGACCTCCAGAACAGGACTACCGTACCACTCTGGTGCGGATCTTACTCTGGTTGACCTACGAGGTTCGGTAGTAACTTGATCTCAAGTTATATGATCATCATCATTAGCTTCCTCACTAATTGGTGTAGGAGTCATAGAAACAGATTTCTGTGATGAACTACTTTCCAATAAGGGAGCAGGTACATTTACCTCATCAAGTTCTACTTTCCTCTCACTCACTTCTTTCAAAAGAAACTCCTTCTCTAGAAAGGATCCATTCTTAGCAACGAATGTCTTCCCTTCGGATCTGTGATAGAAGGTGTACCCAACTGTCTCCTTTGGGTATCCTATGAAGACACATTTCTCCGATTTGGGTTTGAGCTTATCAGGATGAAACTTTTTCACATAAGCATTGCAACCCCAAACTTTAGGAAACGACAACTTTGGTTTCTTGCCAAACCGTAGTTCATATGGTGTCATCTCAACAGATTTAGATGGTGCCCTTTTTAACATGAAAGCAGCTGTCTCTAATGCATAACCCCAAAACGATAGTGGTAAATCGGTAAGAAACATCATAGATTGCACTATATCCAATAAAGTACGGTTATGACGTTCGGACACACCATTATGCTGTGGTGTTCCAGGTGGCATGAGTTTGTGAAACTATTCCACATTGTTTTAATTGAAGGCAAACCTCGTAACTCAAATATTCTTCTCCACGATCAGATCGTAGAAACTTTTATTTTCTTGTTACGATGATTTTCCGCTTCACTCTGAAATTATATGAACTTTTTCAAATGTTTCAGACTTATGTTTCATCAAGTAGATATACCCATATCTGCTCAAATCATCTGTGAAGGTCAGAAAATAACGATACCCGCCGCGAGCCTCAACACTCATCGGATCGCATACATCAGTATGTATTATTTCCAATAAGTCAGTTGCTCGCTCCATTGTTCCAGAGAACGGAGTCTTAGTCATCTTGCCCATGAGGCATGGTTCGCAAGCATCAAGTGATTCATAATCAAGTGATTCCAAAATTCCATCAGCATGGAGTTTCTTCATGCGCTTTACACCAATATGACCTAAACGGCAGTGCCACAAATAAGTTGCACTATCATTATTAACTTTGCATCTTTTGGCTTCAATATTATGAATACGTGTATCACTACGATCGAGATCCAACAAACTATTTTCATTGGGTGTATGACCATTGAAGGTTTTATTCATGTAAACAGAACAACAATTATTCTCTGACTTTAAATGAATAACCGTATTGTAATAAAAGTGATCAAATCATATTCATGCTCAATGCAAACACCAAATAACACTTATTTAGGTTCAACACTAATCTCAAAAGTATAGGGAGTGTGCGATGATGATCATATCAATCTTGGAACTACTTCCAACACACATCGTCACTTCACCCTTAACTAGTTTTTGTTCATTCTGCAACTCCCGTTTCGAGTTACTACTTTTAGCAACTGAACTAGTATCAAATACTGCGGGGTTGCTATAAACACTAGTAAAGTACACATCAATAACATGTATATCAAATATACCTTTGTTCACTTTGCCATCCTTCTTATCCGCCAAATACTTGGGGCAGTTCCGCTTCCAGTGACCAGTCCCTTTGCAGTAGAAGCACTTAGTCTCAGGCTTAGGTCCAGACTTGGGCTTCTTCACTTGAGCAGCAACTTGCTTTCCGTTCTTCTTGAAGTTCCCCTTCTTCCCTTTGCCCTTTTCCTTGAAACTAGTGGTCTTGTCAACCATCAACACTTGATGCTCTTTCTTGATTTCTACCTTCATCAATTTCATCATCATGAAAAGCTCGGGAGTCGTTTTTGTCATCCCTTGCATACTATAGTTCATCACGAAGTTCTACTAACTTGGTGATGGTGACTAGAGAATTCTGTCAATCACTATTTTATCTGGAAGATTAACTCCCACTTGATTCAAGCGATTGTAGTACCCAGACAATCTGAGCACATGCTCACTTCTTGAGCTATTCTCCTCCACCCTTTAGCTATAGAACTTGTTGGAGACTTCATATCTCTCAACTCGGTTATTTGCTTGAAATATTAACTTCAACTCCTGGAACATCTCATATGGTCCATGACGTTCAAAACGTCTTTGAAGTCCTGATTCTAAGCCTTTTAAGCATGGTGCACTAAACTATCAAGTAGTCATCATATTGAGCTAGCCAAACATTCATAACATCTGCATCTGCTCCTACAATAGGTTTGTCATCCAGCGGTGCATCAAGGACATAATTCTTCTGTGCAGCAATGAGGATAATCCTCAGATCACGGATCCAATCCGCATCATTGCTACTAACATCTTTCAACTTAGTTTTCTCTAGGAACATATCAAAAATAAAACAGGTCAGCTAAACACGAGCTATTGATCTATAACATAGAAATGCTAATACTACCAGGACTAAGTTCATGATAAATTTAAGTTCAATTAATCATATTACTTTAAGAACTCCCACTTAGATAGACATCCCTCTAATCCTCTAAGTGATCACGTGATCCATATCAACTAAACCATGTCCGATCATCACGTGAGATGGAGTAGTTTCAATGGTGAACATCACTATGTTGATCATATCTACTATATGATCCACGCTCGACCTTTCGGTCTTAGTGTTCCGAGGACATATCTGTTATATGATAGGCTCGTCAAGCTTAACCTGAGTATTCCGCGTGTGCAACTGTTTTGCACCCGTTGTATTTGAACGTAGAGCCTATCACACCCGATCATCATGTGGTGTCTCAGCACGAAGAACTTTCGCAACGGTGCATACTCAGGGAGAACGCTTATACCTTGATAATTTAGTGAGAGATCATCTTATAATGCTACCGTCGATCTAAGCAGAATAAGATGCATAAAAGATAAACATCACATGCAATCAATATAAGTGATATGATATGGCCATCATCATCTTGTGCTTGTGATCTCCATCTCTGAAGCACCGTCATGATCACCATCGTCACCGGCGCGACACCTTGATCTCCATCGTAGCATCGTTGTCGTCTCGCCAACTATTGCTTCTACGACTATCGCTACCGCTTAGTGATAAAGTAAAGCAATTACAGGGCGATTGCATTGCATACAATAAAGCGACAACCATATGGCTCCTGCCAGTTGCCGATAACTCGGTTACAAAACATGATCATCTCATACAATAAAATATAGTATCATGCCTTGACCATATCACATCACAACATGCCTTGCAAAAACAAGTTAGACGTCCTCTACTTTGTTGTTGCAAGTTTTACGTGGCTGTTACGGGCTGAGCAAGAACCGTTCTTACCTACGCATCAAAACCACAATGATAGTTTGTCAAGTTGGTGTTGTTTTAACATTCGCAAGGACCGGGCGTAGCCACACTCAGTTCAACTAAAGTTGGAGAAACTGACACCCGCTAGTCACCTGTGTGCATAGCACGGCGGTAAAACCAGTCTCACATAAGCGTACGCGTAATGTCGGTCCGGGCCGCTTCATCCAACAATACCGCCGAACCAAAGTATGACATGCTGGTAAGCAGTATGACTTGCATCGCCCACAACTCACTTGTGTTCACCTCGTGCATATAACATCAATGCATAAAACCAGGCTCGGATGCCACTGTTGGGGAACGTAGTAATTTCAAAAAAATTCCTACGCACACGCAAGATCATGGTGATGCATAGCAACGAGAGGGGAGAGTGTGTCCACGTACCCTCGTAGACCGAAAGCGGAAGCATTAGCACAACGCGGTTGATGTAGTCGTACGTCTTCACGATCCGACCGATCAAGTACCAAACGCACGGCACCTCCGAGTTCAGCACACATTCAACTCGATGACGTCCCTCGAACTCCGATCCAGCCGAGCTTTGAGGGAGAGTTCCGTCAGCACGACGGCGTGGTGACGATGATGATGTTCTACCGACGCAGGGCTTCGCCTAAGCACCGCTACGATATGACCGAGGTGGATTATGGTGGAGGGGGCACCGCACACGGCTAAGAGATCGAAGGGATCAATTGTTGTGTCTATGGGGTGCCCCTCTCCTCCGTATATAAAGGGGTGGAGGAGGGGGAGGGCCGGCCCTCTCTATGGCGCGCCCTAGGAGGAGTCCTACTCCCACCGGGAGTAGGATTCCCCCCCTTCCAAGTGGGAGTAGGATTCCCCCCCTTCCAAGTAGTAGGAGTAGGAGTCAAGGAAAGGGGAGAGAGAAGAGAAGGAAGGAGGGGGCGCAGCCCCTCCCCCTAGTCCAATTCGGACTAGGCCTTGGGGGGGGGGGGCGTGCAGCCTCTCCTCTCTCTTTCCCCTAAAGCCCAATAAGGCCCATATACTCCCCGGCGAATTCCCGTAACTCTCCGGTACTCCGAAAAATACCCGAATCACTCGGAACCTTTCCGATGTCCGAATATAGTCGTCCAATATATCGATCTTTACTTCTCGACCATTTCGAGACTCCTCGTCATGTCCCTGATCTCATCCGGGACTCCAAACTACCTTCGGTACATCAAAACACATAAACTCATAATATAACCGTCATCGAACTTTAAGCGTGCGGACCCTACGGGTTCGAGAACAATGTAGACATGACCGAGACACGTCTCCGGTCAATAACCAATAGCGGAACCTGGATGCTCATATTGGCTCCCACATATTCTACGAAGATCTTTATCGGTCAAACCGCATAACAACATATGTTGTTCCCTTTGTCATCGGTATGTTACTTGCCCGAGATTCGATCGTCGGTATCTCAATACCTAGTTAAATCTCGTTATCAGCAAGTCTCTTTACTCGTTTCGTAATACATCATCCCGCAACTAACTCATTAGTTGCAATGCTTGCAAGGCTTATAGTGATGTGCATTACCGAGTGGGCCCAGAGATACCTCTCCGACAATCGGAGTGACAAATCCTAATCTTAAAATACGCCAACCCAACAAGTACCTTCGGAGACACCTGTAGAGCACCTTTATAATCACCCAGTTACATTGTGATGTTTGGTAGCACACAAAGTGTTCCTTCGGTAAACGGGAGTTGCATAATCTCATAGTCATAGGAACATGTATAAGTCATGAAGAAAGCAATAGCAACATACTAAACGATCAAGTGCTAAGCTAACGGAATGGGTCAAGTCAATCACATCATTCTCCTAATGATTTGATCCCATTAATCAAATGACAACTCATGTCTATGGGTAGGAAACATAACCATCTTTGATCAACGAGCTAGTCAAGTAGAGGCATACTAGTGACACTCTGTTTGTCTATGTATTCACACATGTATTACGTTTCCGGTTAATACAATTCTAGCATGAATAATAAATATTTATCATGAGAATAAGGAAATAAATAATAAATTTATTATTGCCTCTAGGGCATATTTGCTTCAAAGGTGACCTTAAACTTATTAGTAAACATGCTTCTATGGTTACCACTCAGGTAGAACAAGTGCTTAAAGCACAAGATGATTTGCTCAATGAATTAAATAATAAGAAAAATGATAATGTTGTTAGAGTTATGAGTAGAGGGGGTAGAATGACTCAGGAACCTTTGTATCCTGAGGGCCACCCTAAGAGAGTTGAGCAAGATTCTCAGAGAACTAATGTTGATGCACCTAGTCCTTCTAAGAAGAAGAAAAAGAAAAATGATATGACTTTGCATGCTTCTAGTGAACCTGTTTTTGACACACCTGAGAATCCCAATGATATTTCTATTTCTAATGCTGAAACACAATCTGGTAATGAACATGAACCTAGTGATAATGATGATGTTCATGTTAATGCTCCACCTAGCAATAACAATGATGTAGAGATTGAACCTGCTATTGATCTTGATAACCCACAATCAAAGAATCAACGTTATGATAGGAGAGACTTCGTTGGTAGGAAGCACGGTAAAGAAAGAGAACCATGGGTTCAGAAACCCATGCCTTTTCCTCCTAAACCATCCAAGAAAAAGGATGATGAGGATTTTGAGCACTTTGCTGAAATGATTAGACCTATCTTTTTGCGTATGCGTTTGACTAATATGCTTAAAATGAATCCTTATGCTAAGTATATGAAAGATATTGTTACAAATAAAAGAAAGATACCGAAAGCTGAAATTTCCACCATGCTTGACAATTATACTTTTAAAGGTGGAATACCAAAGAAACTAGGAGATCCATGAGTACCAACTATACCATGCTCCATTAAAAGAAACTATGTTAAAACTGCTTTATGTGATCTTGGAGGAGGTGTTAGCGTTATGCCTCTCTCTTTATATCGTAGACTTGATTTGAATAAGTTGACACCTACTGAAATATCTTTGCAAATGGCCGATAAATCAACTATTATACCTGTTGGTATTTGTGAGGATGTGTCTGTTGTGGTTGCAAACATTACTATTTTAACGGACTTTGTTATTCTTGATATTCCCGAGGACGATAGTATGTCGATTATCCTTGGTAGACCCTTTTTGAATACTGGAGGGGATGTTATTGATTGTAACAAAGGCAATGTCACTTTTCATGTCAATGGTAATGAGCATACGGTACACTTTCCGAGGAAACAACCTCAAGTCCACAGTATCAATTCTATTGGAAAATTTTCAACGATTACTATTGGAGGTTTTGAATTCCCTCTTCCTACTGTCAAGAAGAAATATGATATTCTTATTGTTGGGGACATGCATATCCCCGTTGAGGTAACCTAGTGTTTTTCGAAAATTCTCCGGTTTCATGTTATTCGGAAAGAGTTTGTTAACAAGACTTGATCAACCTTGTTAGTGGATTCCTTTTGATGAGCACGAGATGGATGAAGTTAGAAAGCACAATTCTCTGTACCCTCCTTTTACTTTCTGTTATTTAGATTAAATAAAGCAAAAATAGTACTTTTCTGTCTGTTTTCTGAATTATCCTTGCAATAAAAATACCCCAAAAATAAAAGTTCTCCAAACGTCCTGAAAATGAAATGTGATTTTTTGTAGAATATTTAAGAATTTCTCGCACTGGGAACACACCAGGGGGCCCACCATTTGGCCACGAGGGCACAGGGCGCGCCCACCCCCCTGGGGCGCGCCCCCTGCCTCGTGGGCCCCACGTGGACCCCCTCCACTTATTCCAGCACCCACTCACTTCGTCTCCCTCCAGAAAAAATCCTCCCATAGCTCAAACCCGTGTTTTAGCTCATCTTGCTGCCATTTTCGATCTCTTTGCTCAAAGCTCCATTCACATAACTGTTTTGGGGGATTTGTTCTTCGGTATGTGACTCCTCCAATGGTCCAATTAGTTTTTGTTCTAGTGCTTTATTTATTGCAAATTTTTGCTGCCAAGGTGACCCTGTTCTTGAGCTTGCATGTCAAATTTATATGGTCAAAAGTAGTTTTAATGCATGATATAGCCTCTAGGCACGTGTGGGAGTAGTTGCTATCAATCTTGTTGAGTTTGGTTCACTTTTATTTTGTGTCACTAAAAAAATTCAGAAATTTTTCAGAGAAAAAAAATGATGAAGAGATTGTTGAGGAGCTCTTCGAGCCGAAGCTCGAAGGATAAGCAGAATGAGGAGAATAAAAAGCCCAAATACAATCTTCCTCGCACTGCGGAGGTTCGGCCGTGCGAATGGCCTTGTGATGCATTCTTGAGAGCCTCCGGAATTTACGATGACTTTTATTACTTGGCTGAGAATGCAGGCCTCACCAACTTCCTCCACGACCAGCGCGAACAGTATCACCTACTCACAAATATTTTTGTGCAAAATTTTTATTTCCATGCTAAGAAATCACCACCTTCAGTGGAGTTTCACTTATATGATGAGGTTAAGGAGATGTCACTCCATGATATTTGTCGGGTCTGCAAGATACCCTTTGTGGGCAGCATCGAGGAACCACATTGTAGTGATGTGGACGGATTTATTGATAGAATTACTGTAGGGAAACGAGGAAAGTTTCCTATGCAAGAATTACTAGTATACATTTTCCTGTTCTACGTTACTTTGCGATATTTTCTAGTAGATGATTAATTGGTCGCGGGAACAGTGGAAATCTTAGTGCTCCTGATCTTGTCATTTTGCGCCATGCTTTGTTTCGTGATACAACTTTCAGCTTAGGCGCTATTGTTGCTAAACGATTAAGTCTGAATCGTACAAAGGGCCCCATCTTCGGAGGCATCTTTGCTTCATGCCTTGCTAAACACTTTGAGATACCTATTAGGCATTATGAGAAAGAGGAAAAGTCGTTGCCCCCTATTTTTCTAGATTATAAGAGTATGGTAGCACATGAATTTATTGTTAAAAATAAGAAGAAGATGCTTAAGTATAATTTGATAAAACTCACTGTGAGACTATTACCTTGCCTGCACCATCTTTGTTTAACATACTTTCAGGCACGTACCTCATCTTGCCCGAGGCCATTTATGCATACTGGAGGCTAACACAAGTCCCAGAGCCAGAGCCTGCGCCACCACTTGACCCTTATCGACAGTTTGTTTATCAGTGGGATCCGGAGGAGATCGCCAACCAGTGGCACCCTGAGGACCCTCCTCAGTACACTGGAGAGAGTAGCTTCAATCTATGGACATAGACCAACTTAGGCCAAAAGCCTAAGCTTGGGGGAGTACGTATTTCTCACCGACATTACATACATGTTCACACACTCATGTCAGTTGCCGGTGCTCATACTTTTTCATTCTACTATCCATGCTAGTTTATTTTCTTCTCTAAGCCTTCTTCTTGGGTGTCTGAAAAAACTTAAGGAAAACCAAAAAAAATTAGTTTTAGCTTTTAGCTAGTTTACTTTCCATGCCTGTAGTAGTAGTAATTAAAAGAAAACCCAAAAAGATTTCTCGTTCTTCTTTTGCTTGTTGGGAGCTTTCCCGTGTAAATAGTTTTATTTCTTTTCTTTTCTTTGGGGGTCGAGAGGAGAAGACCATGATGAAAATGTTGAGTGGCTCTCATATGCATTATTGTTGATTTAACCAAGAGCCCATTTTACCTTGTCTTCTCCCTTGTATTAAATGCTTGCAGATTCCAGCTTAGTCCAATGCACGTGCACTATTATTATTATCCACACCGTTCGGTCGTGCGAGTGAAAGGCAATAATGACGATATATGATGGACTGATTGAGATGAGAGAAGCTGGTATGAACTCGGCCTATCTTGTTTTTGTAAATATGATTAGTTCATCGTTCCTGATTCGGCCTATTATGAATGAAACATGTTTGCAATGACAATTAGAGATTATAGTTGCTCATGCCATGCTTAATTAGCTAGGAGTTTATAATGGTTTACTTTGCGTGCCAACATGTTATTAAAATGGTTGTGATGTGGTATGATAGGGTGGTATCCTCCTTTGAACGATTCGAGTGGCTTGACTTGGGACATGTTCACGCATGTAGTTGAAACAAAATCAACATAGCCTCCACGATATTTATGTTCATGGTGATTTATATCCTACTCATGCTTGCACTCATTGTTGATTAATCTTAATGCATGTTCATGACTGTTGTCGCTCTCTAGTTGGTCGCTTCCCAGTCTCTTTCTAGCCTTCACTTGTACTAAGCGGGAATACTGCTTGTGCATCCACTTCCATAAACCCCAAAGTTATTCCATATGAGTCCACCATACCTTCCTATATGTGGTATTTACCTGCCGTTACAAGTAAATTTGTATGTGCCAAACTCTAAACCTTCAAATGAAATTCTGTTTTGTATGCTCGAATAGCTCATGTATCAACTAGGATTGTCTATATCTTCCATGCTAGGTGGTTATTCTCACGATGAGTGGACTCCGCTCATCATTCACGAGAAAATGGCCGGTAACCAGGATGCCCGGTCCCATGCTCAAATCAAATCAAAATAATTGCAAACAAAACTCCCTCAGGATTGTTGTTAGTTGGACGGCACCCGTTGTTTCGGACAAGCCATGGATTGATGTTTGTTGGTGGTGGGGGAGTATAAACTTTACCATTCTGTTTGGGAACCGCTGTGTAGCATAGAAGATATCGAGATCTCTTGGTTGTTATGTTGACAATAAAAGTATGCCACTCAAAATATTATTTATCTCTGTTTCAAAACTCGAGCTCTGGCATCTCTGCAAATCCATGCTTCCCTCTGCGAAGGGCCTATCTGTTTACTTTTATGTTGAGTCATCATCCTCTTATTAAAAAGCACCAGTTGGAGAGCACCGCTGTCATTCGCATGCATTGCTATTAATTTACATTGAGTATGACTGTGACTGGATCTCTTTTACCATGAATTACAATGTCTAGTCAGTCCTTGATCTTCAGGGGTGCTCTGCATTTATGTTTTGTGGTCTCAAAAAGGGCTAGCGAGATACCATCTTGTTATATCATGTTATGATTGTTTTGAGAAAGTGTTGTCATCCGAGATTTATTGTTATTGCTCGCTAGTTGATTATACCATTGCTATGAGTAAACATGAGACCTAAATGTTCTAATCTTTGCTGAAAACTTGAATGCTAGCTTTACATATTTGCAACAACAAGATCAAACAGAGTTTGTAAAAGTTTTTCTTTATCACTTTTAGTTTGTCAACTGAATTGCTTGAGGACAAGCAAAGTTTTAAGCTTGGGGTAGTTGATACGTCTCCAACGTATCTACTTTTCCAAACACTTTTGCCCTTGTTTTGGACTCTAATTTGCACGATTTGAATGGAACTAACCCAGAATGACGCTGTTTTCAGCAGAACTGCCATGGTGTTATTTTTGTGCAGAAATAAAAGTTTTCGGAATGACCTGAAAATCCACGAAGACACGTTTTGGAATTAATGAAAAATGTTGGCGAAAGAATCAGCATCAGGGGCCCCACACCCGGTCCACGAGGGTGCAGGGCGACCCCCCCAGCCTCGTGGGCCCCCTGGGACTCTGATACGTCTTCAACGTATCTATAATTTATGAAGTATTCATGCTATTATATTATCCATCTTAGATGTTTTATATGCATTTATATGCTATTTTATATGACTTTTGGGACTAACCTATTAACCTAGAGCCCAGTGCCAGTTTCTGTTTTCTCCTTGTTTTAGAGTATCGCAGAAAAGGAAAACCAAACGGAGTCCAATTGACCTGAAACTTGACGGAGCTTATTTTTGGACCAGAAGAAGGCCAGGGAGTCAAAGAGTTGGGCCAGAAGAGTCCCGGGCTGCCCACGAGGGTGGGGGGCGCGCCCACCCCCCGGGCGCGCCTCCCTGCCTCGTGGACAGCCTGGAGACCCCCCTGACTTGTTCTCGACGCCAACACCTCTCATATATACCCAAACTTCCAGAAAGAAACCTAGATCGGAAATTTCTCCGCCGCAAGCCTCTGTAGCCACGAGAAACCAATCTAGGCCCTCTCTGGCACCCTGCCGGAGGGGGCCATCATCACCGAAGGCCATGGAGGAGGATCCCGGAGGGGCCATCATTGCCATGAAGGCCAAGGACCAGAGGGAGAACCTCTCCCCATCTAGGGGGGAGGCCATGGAGGAGGAAGCACAAGGGGGAGAACCTCTCCTCCTTTCTCTCGGTGGTGCCGGAGTGCCATCGGGAGGGGAATCATCGCCGCGGTGATCGTCTTCATCAACATCACCATCATCATCACCATCCTCATCTATTTTACGCGGTCCACTCTCCCGCGCCCCGTTGTAATCCCTACTTGAACATGGTGCTTTATGCCACATATTATGATCCAATGATGTGTTGCCATCCTATGATGTTTTGAGTAGATATCTTTTGTCTTTGGGTTGATTGATGATCTAGATTGGTACGAGTTGTATGTTTTATTTTGGTGTTGTCCTATTGTGCCCTCCGTGTTGCGCAAGCGTGAGGGATTCCCGCTGTAGGGTGTTGCAATACGTTTATGATTCGCTTATAGTGGGTTGCTTGAGTGACAGAAGCATAAACCCGAGTAAGGGGATTGTTGCGTATGGGATAAAGGGGACTTGATGCTTCAATGCTATGGTTGGGTTTTACCTTAATGATCTTTAGTAGTTGCGGATGCTTGCTAGAGTTCCAATCATAAGTGCATATGATCCAAGAAGAGAAAGTATGGTAGCTTATGCCTCTCCCTCATATGAAATTGCAATGACGACTACCGGTCTTGTTAACAATTGCCTAGGATAATTCTGCACACTGACCCATCATTATTCCACACTCGCTATTTATAATATTTAGTAATATATTCTAACTTTATGATAACATCACCTACTTTTATATTTTAGCTCTCCGATATCATGCAAAGTTATCCTCTTCATACCCACAACGTAGTTTTATTTCTTGTTTCTAGTTGGAAGCAAACGTTCGGTGTACGTAGAGTCGTATCAGTGGCAGATAGGACTTGAGAGAATATTGATCTTACCTTTAGCTCCTTGTGGGTTCGACACTCCATACTTATCACTTCCACCATTGGGAATCGCTACGATGATTCCCTGCACTTGGGGATTATCAGACTCCACCGACCTCAACCCCGACTCCATATATTCACTTTCGGGGAGAAAAAATCAGAGAGAAGGATTCATCGCGTTTTACGATACGGAGCCGCCGCCAAGCCCTAATCTTCCTCGAGAGGGCTGATCTGGAGTCTGTTCGGGGCTCCGGAGAGGGGAATCCGTCGCCATCGTCATCATCAACCATCCTCCATCACCAATTTCATGATGCTCACCGCCGTGCATGATTAATCCCATCGTAGGCTTGCTGGACGGTGATGGGTTGGATGAGATTTACCATGTAATCGGGTTAGTTTTGTTAGGGTTTGATCCCTAGTATCCATTATTTTAGAAGATTGATGTTGCTATGACTTTGCTACGCTTAATGCTTGTCACTAGGGCCCGAATGCCATGATTTCAGGTCTGAACCTATTATGTTTTCATGAATAAATGTGAGTTGTTGATCCTATCTTGCAAGTCAATAGTCATCAACTATGTGTTATGATCCAGTAACCCCGAAGTGACAATAATCAGGACCACTCCCGGTGATGACCGTAGTTTGAGGAGTTCATGTATTCACTAAGTGTTAATGCTTTGGTCCGGTACTCTATTAAAAGGAGGGCTTAATATCCCTTAGTTTCCCATAGGAGCCCGCTGCCACGAGAGGGTAGGACAAAAGATGTCATGCAAGTTCTTTTCCATAAGCACGTATGACTATATTCGGAATACATGCCTACATTACATTGATGAACTGGAGCTAGTTCTGTGTCACCCTATGTTATAACCGTTGCATGAGGAATCGCATCTGACATAATTATCCATCATTGATCCATTGCCTATGAGCTTTTCACATATTGATCTTTGCTTAGTTACTTTTCCATTGCCATTGTTACGATTGCTACAAAAACTGCTACTATTACTTTTGCCACCGTTACTTCCATACTACTTTGCTACTAAATACTTTGTTGCAGATATTAAGTCTTTCAGGTGTGGTTGAATTGACAACTCAACTGCTAATACTTGAGAATATACTTTGGCTCCCCTTGTGTCGAATCAATAAATTTGGCTTGAATACTCTACCCTCGAAAATTGTTGCGATCCCCTATACTTGTGGGTTATCATAGTGCAAAGAGGGGGTGCGGGAGGCCACCGAGGTGGGCACAACCCACCTGGGCGCGCCTAGGCCCCAGGCATGCCCTGGTGGGTTGTGCCCCCCTCAGGGCACCCCTATATGCTTCTCTGGCCCATTGGTGGTCTTCTGGTCCATAAAAAATCCACACAAAAAATTGCGATGTTTGTACTCCGTTTGATATTGATTTCCTGCGATATAAAAAATATGCAAAAAACAGCAACTGTCACTTGGCACTATGTCAATAGGTTAGTCCAAAAAGTAATATAAATTGACTATAAAATGATTATAAAACATCCAAGAATGATAATATAATAGCATGGAACAATCAAAATTATAGATACGTTAGAGACGTATCACGCTCCCACCACACGTGTGGGCGTTATCAGCGTCCTTTAATTTTGCGAAAAAACTAATGCCCACATGTGTGGCATCTTGCACATCGGCCACACGCCTCCATTACCACTCATTTTGCCACGTATGAACAGATGACATCAGCAGGAATCTTTTTGGTTTTCCGCTTAAAAATGTTTTATCTCCTAATTAAAAAATTGGATTAAAAATATGTTTTCACCGTTTAATCCGTCTCGACGAGATCTTCAAAACTAGACCCGATGTTGATATGTTTCGATGAGATTTTTTTGCCCAAAAGTTATCATGATTTTACACTGTAGTTGCCATAGTGCTTAAACTAAAGTTGCCATGTGGCAATTTTAGTTTGTAGAGCATGACAATTTTAGTTTTTTGATGATGACAATTCCAGTCCTTTGACCATGAAAATTATTTTTTGTATGAACCATGGAAATTTTAAGTGCATATATCATGGCAATTTTAGTTTATGGTTCATGGCAAGTCTAGTTTCTTAATTCCCCGTTTTAAAATATGTCAAAAATTACTTTTAAATATAGAAGAAAATAGCTGAAACATATCATGACAACTTCAGTGTAAATATCATGGCAATTCATATCCAATAGACATGGCAACTTTTAATCCAAAAAAACCGTCGAAATATATTTGATATGAGATCTATTTTCGAAGATCTCGTGAAAACGGATCTTTAATCGGATTTTTCTTTTAAGAGATAAAACATTTTAAAAACTAAAAATCCAAAAAGATTCTCACATGCATGCATGCGGTGACGTGGCGTAGTATGTGTGTTATAGGGCGTGTGGGTGGGTTTGGCTCCCACCACACGTGTGGCCGTTAGCGTTGTCCTAATTTTGACGATTTTTGTTTTCTTCTCCAAGTCGACTCCCTAGAGAGCATGGAAAATTTAGTTTTTTGATGATGACAATTCCAGTCCTTTGACCATGAAAATTATTTTTTGTATGAACCATGGAAATTTTAACTGCATATATCATGGCAATTTTAGTTCATGGTTCATGGCAAGTCTAGTTTCTTCATTCCCCGTTTTAAAATATGTCAAAATTTCCTTTTAAATGTAGAAGAAAATAGCTGAAACATATCATGACAACTTCAGTGTAAATATCATGGCAATTCATATGCAATAGACATGACAACTTTTAACCCAATAAAAACCGTCAAAATATGTTGATATGAGATCTATGTTCGAAGATCTGGTGAAAACGGATATTTAATCGGATTTTTCATTTAAGAGATAAAATATTTTAAAAACTGAAAATCCAAAAAGATTCTCATATGCATGCATACGGTGACGTGGCGCAGTCTGTGTGTTATAGGGCGTGTGGGCGGGTTTGCCTCCCATCACACGTGTGGGCGTTAGCGTTGTCCTAATTTTGACGATTTTCGTTTTCTTCTCCAAGCCGACTCCCTAGAGAGCAACTAATTAACGAGCGCTCTTTCAGGAGCCTCGCAACGATCAGCGCCACTTGGCGCGCTCTCAGCCATTCGCCACGTGTCGCGTTCCGGGCGCTCCCTCCAGATTTTGTTTTTTTTGCACGCGTTTTTGACTTTTTAAACGGGTTTTCCCGACGTTTTGGTTTTCCCCAGGTCTTCCTTAGCTTTTCGAGCAAAAAAATTCGAAAAAAAATTTGCACGAAAAAACGCATTTTCTTTTTTTTCGCGAGAGTCACGGTTTTCCTTCCGCGAGAGGCACAGTTTTGCTTTTGCGAGAGTCACGGCCGTGCCTCTCAGAAACGGAAAAAACGTGTTTTTTTTCTTTCACAAGAGTCACGGTTTTGCTTCCGCGAGAGGCATGATTGTGCTTTCGCGAGAGTCACGGCCGTGCCTCTCGGAAACGAAAAAAATACATTTTCTGTATTTTTTTCTTTCGCAAGAGTCACGGTTTTGATTTCGCGAGAGGCATGGTGGTGCTTTTGTGAGAGGCACGGCCGTGCCTCCTCGAAAACGGAAAAAACATGTTTTCTCTTCTTTTTTTCCTTCCGCGAGAGACATGTTTTTTTTTAACTTCGGCGACTTTATTTAATTCATAAGCATATCCTTTACAATAAGCGGAATCAGGAAATCAGGAGGTTTATCAAGCCACACCCTTGACTCCTGACCCAAGAAACTAAAACGAGCAATAGTATCAGCACACTCGTTTACATCATGCACACAATGATTTATTGTCACCTTGCCGAAAGAACTCATCAACCTTCGACAATCGTCAGTAATTACCGCACCTGACGCCCGGTAGTCATCCGGATTCTGGATAGCTTGAACAATCTCCATAGAATCACTCTCAATGGACAAAGAAAAAATGCCCATCTCCTCAGCAAGTCGTAGTCCCAATAATAGCGCAAACGCCTCCATCATTGGAGTGCCCATTGCATTTGGTTTATATTCCATGGCCGCTGCAACAAAACCTCCCTTCGAATCTCGTAAAATAGCACCACTTTCCCCAGCACCTGAGTCAACATGATATGAAGCATCAACATTAAGCTTTATACAGCCTGATGCTGGTCTAGACCATCTAGTGTGTCGTGGAGGAACTAGCTTCTTTTCTACTACCCAGTTAGCAACGATACCCCTAATCTGTAGAGACGAGCGTGCTGGCGTACCAATCTCTTTATCATGGGACACTTGACGTCTTTCCCACCAGATATACCAACACGCAACCATAGCCAATTCCACTGCATTTTCTCCCTGGAGTGAGACACCACCAGGTAAATTGGAGCATATTATCTCATCAAGTATCAATGAACCGGACCTATGCTGCTCAGCAATTGCGGCCACATTCGCGCCTAGGCCGAGTTCCTCCCATACCTCTCTAGCCTGCAACAGATAAATAACATGTGCTTAAGGTCTTCAGGATCTACCTTGCACACCGGACAAGTCACTGGAGTTTTAATGTGTCTGTTCGCTAAATTACAATAACAGGGCACAATTCCGTGTAGAGCTCTCCAAATAAAAATATGTACTTTGGGGGATACTCAAATCCCAAAGTAATTTCCATACCGGATGCGACATACTTCTTCCCACACCAGTATCAATACCCGCTCTAGTCCGATACTCCGCTTTCCATTTCGCATGATAAGCCGAACGGACAGTAAATCTCCCAGACTTGCATAATTGCCATGCTATGAAATCTGGTTGCTCTTGGGATGGAAGCGGAATTTGCATAATCCTTGTAACGTCAATTGGCCAAACATTGTACATCCCACTCTCCCGTATGTGGATCAATAAGATCTTTTACCGTCTCAAGAAGGCAATGCCCACGTGGTGTCATCACACGCCTATCATGGGCAGTAGGGATCCAAAGATCGGACCAAATATTAATACTTGCCCCATTGCCTGGTCTCCAAATAGCACCTCTTTTTAGGGTCTTTAATCTGGACATGATACTACGCCATGTGAACGAGACACCTTTTTTAAGAACCGCATTAAAAAGGTCCCTATCCGGATAATATTTCGCACGAAGTACCTAAGCACACAAAGACTCTAGTTCACTTAGTAGTCTCCAACACTGCTTAGCCAACATTGCTTGATTAAAACAGTGTAAATCTCGGAAACCCATCTCTCCTTCTTTCTTCGGAATACACATCTTCCACCATGCTTTCTAATGCAATTTCTTTTGGCTCTGTGAACCTCCCCACCAAAACCTAGCAATTGCATCACATATACTCTTGCAGATGTTCTTTGGCAAACTAAAAACTGACATAGCATAAACTAGAATGGACTACGCAACAGATTTTAACAAAACTTCCTTCCCTCCCGCAGAGATCATCCTCGCATTCCACCCATCAATTAGAGCCCAGACTCTATCAACCAAGTGTTGGAAACAATCACTACGCTCAATCCCCACATGAGAGGGTAATCCAAGATACTTATCCGTCATTGCCTCAACCACAATATTTAGTTGTGTACAAACTTCTTCCCTAACCTCGACAGTAGTATTTGGACTGAAAAAAATACTGGATTTTGCATCACTAACCAACTGGCCAGAACTCGCACAATACATGTCAAGTGCATTCCGAAGTGACGTGGCATTCGACGCATCCGCTCTCATCAAGATTAGAGAGTCATCAGCAAAAAGTAGGTGTGAAACTGATGGTGCCCCCCGACACACTCTAATCCCTTGGATACCACCGATCTCCTCCTCATGCGCTAACAGACTGGAGAGTCCTTCAGCACATATCAAAAACAGATAAGGGGACAAGGGGTCGCCCTGTCGTAGACCCCTCGTAGGAGTAAACATCTCTGTCTCCTCAGAATTAAACCACACCATGTAATTTACACTGGTTACACATGCCATAATCATCTGTACCCAGGAATTATCAAAACCAAGCTTGAGCATCATACCACGAAGGAAACCCTACTCCACTCGGTCATAAGCCTTGTGCATATCAAGCTTTACAGCGCATAACCCATTATTGCCTTGACGACGATGCTTGATTGCATGGAAACACTCATAAGCCACCAACACATTGTCAGTAATTAGCCTCCCCGGCACAAAAGTTCTCTGGGTATATAATATCAGGGAGTAATCCTTTTAATCTATTAGAAAGAACTTTAGCAATTACCTTGTAAACCACGTTACAAAGACTAATCGGTCGGAACTGAGTAATGCTTTCCGGTCTGTCCACCTTCGGGATTAGAATTATAGCTGTATCATTCCACCCCTCAGGGATCACCCTTGAATTTAGGGCTGTCAACACCTCATCGGTGATTTGATTACCCACCACATCCCAACATTTTTTGTAGAACACCGCATGAAGACCATCTGTACCAGGAGCTTTATAATCACCAATATTGAACATGGTTTTTTTAATTTCCTCCCTTGTATATGGCTTCAACAGAGACTCATTCATCACAGCTGTTACTCTAGGCTTAACCCGATGAAGCAAATTAACATCCATACCCAACACCTCAGAAGTGAACAGGCCGGAGAAGTACGATGAGATTAACTCCTTTAAGTCTTCGTTAGTTTCCCTCCATACTCCTGCATTGTCCTTCAACTTGAGAATGCAATTTTTCTTCTTTCGTGCCCGAGCGAAATTCTGGAAGAACTTTGTATTCCTGTCACCATGCTTGAGCCAATTACTAGTGCACCTCTGCATGTACTGGATCTCCTCTTGTTCTAGCGCAGTTTCTATTTCTTTTGTGATTCTTGCCGCCGTCTAACCGAGTCAGCATTCATTGGGCCTGCCAACACTCGGTCCAACTCCTTAGTCAGGTCCTTCACTTTTTTCAGTGGAGCCTTCAACACGTCTCTATCCCACTCATGAAGATCAGTGTGAAGCGCTTCGAGCTTAGTCATCACCGGGACGCCCGGCGGTGCATGATCCCATGACGTTTGCACTATATCCCTGAATTTTTCTTCCTTCAACCATTTGCCTTCGAATCTCCTATGTTTCCTAACCTTCGATTGAACAGTGGAGTAGGTTAGAGAATCCATCATGATCGGACGATGGTCCGAGCCTGTCATTGTAAGGTTATGTATGCCAGCATCCGGGAACCTAGCAGACCAACTAGTATTTCCCAGTGCCCTATCCAGGCGCTCACGAACATCACCTCTCTGCCATGTAAACTTATTACCAATGTATCCCAAATCATCAAGCTGACAATCTGTCACAATCCCTGAAAGCTTGCATATACTTCACCGGTCTCATCCTTCCGCCCTCCTTCTCGGAAGCATACAGAATTTCATTCAGGTCACCCATAATAATCCAAGGCAAATTCAGTTGCGCATGGAGATCTCGCAATCTCTACCAAGTTCGGTGCTTGTTCCTCCATACAGGTTCACCATAGACTCCTGTAATCCTCCAATCCATACTCGGCTCAGCTCCCTTGACTATCACATCAATAAAATTAGGTTGAGCAAACCTTAAACTCAGACTAACATGTTGCTTACAGAACATAATCAGACCACCACTTCTTCCATTGCTTGGTGAAATAAAAAAATTGTCAAATCCCAGTTTCACACGTAACCTCTCTTCCCCCGGACCATCAAGATGTGTCTCGGACAAGAAGAGAACGTCGGGACCATGCTGCCGAACAAGCTTCAGCAGCGAACGAATTGCCGAGGGCGATCCCAACCCTCGACAATTCCAGCATATGAGCTTCATTGCGAGCGGCGGTCCCCCTCAAAAGGGGCCGCCAAACCAGATGTATCATCATCCATAATCTCTATACCATCATCTCTCTTATACTTCTTATTCTCTTGTACTTTCATCTTAGAACACTCGCCATTCAGGCCTATATTATTTGTGACATCCGTTACACCCCCCATACCCTCCTTACCATCAGTAATCAGTAGGGGTAAATGAAACTTTGGTAACCGATCCTCTACTGCCAATCTTTTCCTTGGTAGTCGCTCATTAATCACTGGTTGTTGGTTCTGCAGAGAACTAGTTGCACCGCTCCCATCATAGGTCCCTTGCTTCCTCACATACTGCTGATCGTAAGACTTGCCATCACCTCGGCCACCTCCTCCTCTACCAGACTTTGAACGACCACCCCTACCTCTCGATGAGTTCGCTCCAGGGTGAGCGACATATTCACGTCTAGGTTGAAACCATAGGTCCTCTAGTGGCACCATCATAAAATCTCCATACCGAAACTTGCTTTCATCATGGACTCCATCCCCACACTGATTAGCCACATGGCCTATAGTTCCACAAACAGCACAGAAGCGTGGCATTTTCTCATATAATACTCTGAACTTTTGTGGGGGTTTACTCGGTTCCACACTGCCCGACAACCATCGAAGCAGTGGCTTAGCCAACATAATTTTCATTCGAACTCGCACAAACTTAACATACTCAACACCATCCACACCAAGCTCCACTTGTAAAACCTCTCACATCTTAGATGCTATGACCTCGGCAACCCTTTTATTATGTAGGAGATCCGGAAGCCCCATAATCCTAGTCCAGACCCTAATTGAGTCCAGCGCCATAGATTCCACATTGGTGAGCCCATCATACTCTTCAACCACTACTGCCTGATTTCTGAACAGCCAAGGACCTCCATGCATGGCCGTATTCCACTCCCCAAAGCACTTAAACTCTGTTGTGAAAGTATAATCATCCAGAGGAACAAACTTCACCTCCTTTGCACACGTCCACACGCCACTTGCATAGCAGAATAGAACGCCGTGTGACTGAAGGGCGACCTCACGCACCCTAAGGACCACAGCCCACCGTGAGCTGCGAACCGGTTGCTCGATAAATCCCGAGAAATCAACAACGTCTTCCTCCTCTTCCGTGATTTCCAGATTTTTCAAAAGCTCATCTAATCCTTCAGCCCCTTCTCTCCGGGCGGGAAACCCGCCGCCAAACCATCTCCATTCAATCCTGTCTCCGCCGTTGCCGCCATGATGCTCGGCAGAGCACTAGGAACCCTTCTACAAGCCCTGATCGACCAACAGGAGGAAAACCCTAGGTCGCGAGAGACACAGTTTTGCTTCCACGAGAGGCACGGTTGTGATTTCGCGAGAGGCACGGGCGTGCCTCTTTCGAAAAAGAAAAACCCCGTGCTCCCGGTTCGGTTTTTTCGGTCGGTTTCTTCGTGAAAAAAAAGTTCGTCAAAACCTATCAACATGGGGTCTAATTTTGAAGATCTCGACGAGAGGAACCCAACGGTGAAAACGGTTCGAGATTTGGACGTACGGTTTAAGAGACAAAACATTTTCAATAAACGAATCTACAAAAAAAGAGAAAACTTCCGGATTGCGACAAGTGGCGCACATGCAGCGCGTCACTTGTCGCGACCGCCGACCAGAGAAGGTGGGGTAATCTTTACAACGAGTATTTCTTAATTAGTGATTTCGGACTTCGTGTGAAACAGCTAGGGTGGTTGTGTTCTGGGCTTAAGCGGGCTTCTGCCCTTTTCCTAGTAGGCCGCCAGCCACAGCCCACAAAACACACCCGCGGACTCAGCGGGAACAGGGAACCATGTTGAGGGCGGCGGCGTCAAGGTGCGCCGGCGGCGCCATCCGGCGGCTGTCGGTGGCTTCGTACCCAGCAGCGGTAGGGGCGCGGAGGAAGCCTCCCCAGGACGAGGGGGACTGGTCCTACTACAAGGAGTGGTGGGGAGAGGACGACGGCCCCGGCGACGGAGCTCACACCGTCTTCCGCCGCCACTCCGAGCATGGCAATGGCGTCGTCTCCGTCGTCGCCTACCCAGCCTCCATACCGGTAGCTTCCCCTTACCTTCTCCCTACTTCCCTCTTGGTCTATTTCTTGCTTGAAGAAATGGAGATGAACAGCTCGTCGTCTCCTGCCAATTTTACAAAGCTAACGGGGGAACATTGTTTGCCGATTAGAGCCACTAGAAGTTGTATCATCCAAATACTAGAAACTTAGACATCAAATTTATTGGCATAGATTTGTCGTTTAGATCCATCCTGGTTCCTGGCAAAAGGGGTTAATTTTGATGCAATTTCACCTCTTGTGGTTTGGAACATGGCCACGTGGGGCAAAATGCTACTGCTCTGCATTATGTCTAATTTAAATGTTTGTATGCTGCTTATCATGATAAGCACTTTGATTCTGTGCCGCCATGATCAGTCGCGAGTCTTGTGATTTATCGCACTGTAAACATTAATGGATTTTTGCAGATTTTAGCTCAACCTATTTTGGACTCATACGGAAATACAAATTGATGTGTTGTGACAGGCCAGCGATCAGTGGCCAGTGATGGAGAGATGGCTTCAAGAAAGAAATTTGGCAATATACCCAGAATCAAGTGGTGCTGACCAATTTAAGATACTAGGCTACCAATGGCGAGTAATGCGCTTTAACGACCATACACGGCAAAGTACTGCAAAAGTAATGGCGTGTTACCGGTTTGGCGGTGATAGGGCATTATACTCAATGCAGCAACCCAATTGTTTAGCTGTTCCTTGTGAGTTCATTTGTACTATGTTCACACCTATGCTGATTGATGATAATGTATTCATGCTGGTGTTTATTTATTTTTGTTTCATTTTGCATCTGTTATTCTGTAAGCATACCTTAGAAAGACGGCTTCATACAAATCAGTAAACATGATTCCTCAATTATTTCTTAGCTGCAAGTTTTATATGCCATCGAGATCACAAGAAGAATTTCTGGTAGATGTGCACGGACCTGCTATTTGCAAAACTAAAGCAACTTTGTTGGCACTTGAGCTTTGTCTTTTGCTTTGGTACTATCATCTGACCGTCATTATTTGCAGATGTCAAGAGCATGGTATCAGCAGGGTTGACAGCACTCCCTAGTTGTTCTTATGATCTCCCTCAAGCAGTTTCTGAGCCGAACACTATGAAAATTCTTTGTATCGGTCATGGTGGCGGCAGCATACCATTGTTTTTGGCTAGTAAATTCAGAGGTATGTACTACCACAGGTTTTACTAATGATTATTACTGCATAGATCGATACTGGATTTTTATTTGTTTTGCTGATACTTTGTTTCCTGTACAGTGAACTTGAAATGAAGTTATTATCTTCTGGTCTTTGTTGGTCAGTTAGAAACTATACCTGGCTTGGCTTGTTTGACTGCAAAAAAAGTGCAGTACTAATAAGTAATAACTTGCACGTGAATACACGATATATTTTAGATGTGCAAGTGCATTCCCAGCTCTAAATAGTTGGGAGTCAGGTCATTTGATGGAACATTTGGTCTAAAATACATACTATTCCTATTGTAGTTCTAGTTGTAGATCCTTGATTCTGCAGTTGTCCACCTCATCGAAACACTCAACATATTTCATCTGTTTCAGGTGCTGATGTCCACATTGTGGAAATCGATCCAGTCGTCGTTTCAGCCTCGGTCGAATCCATGGGCTTCCCGGCATCATGCGCGAAAGGGTTATCAGCGCACACCATGCAGCCCACCGACGGCGACGAGCTGCTATGGAACGGCGTCCACGACCGCATCTCCCTCCACATAGAAGACGCGGAAGACTTCATCGCCGGCGACAGCAACGTCTACGACCTGGTCTTCATCGACGCGTACGACGGGAACGACATATTCCCCCGCAAGCTCTGGGACGCCGACGGGGCGTTCCTGAGGAACCTGGAGGAGAAGGTCCACCCGCTCCACGGCACCGTGGTGGTGAACCTGCACTCCGACTCGGGGCCGTCGTCCCCCGACGTCGACGACGAGGCCCCCTTCGAGAACGTGCTCCCCATGGGCAGGTACGTCTCCCACGTCTGCCGGGCATACAAGCGGCATTTCGGGCTGGCCTTCACGGTGGCCTCCCCCTGGCTCTGCAACATCACGCTGGTCGCCTGCCGTGATAAGGCGATACTGAAGGGCGCGCCGGTAGGGCGCAGCTGTAGGGATTTTGTTCTCAGCAAGCTTCTGTCTAGGTCGAGCATGGTTGAGCAGGCGCTGGACCTGCCGTTCCCCTGTCTGCAGTACGTCAAGAATGGCTTCACGCTGGTTGAATGATGTGTTTGTTCATTTGGACGGAAGGCGCGAGAATAATCTGATCTTTTATGCACGACCCTCTCTTGTTGGCACAATTTGCTATCCCACGCCACATTGCTGGGTGTTCCTGAATCCTGAGCTCGTGCGGGGGGTCTCTTGTAACCTGCCGGCGAGCAGTTGGCGGGCATCAAGTTGATGAATGTGTTGTCTGCCTCTTCTCTTTTTCGAGATTCATCTTCACTTTTATACCATCAATCCTTCAGGCAATGGCACCCTGTATAGGGTCGATTCTCAACAGGTCACGTCCTTCTCGGCTGCTCTTGTCGCTTGTCGCCTTGGCGATCTCAGCAGACGACGGTGGTGCACGCCTGCTCCTACTATGTGCAGCAAACCAAAACTGCACAAACAAACGTTTTAGCTGGCATGCAATGCACTGATCATTACTCAGTATTAGCTGTGGAAACTGAAATATGTTCCCGAACAGGATCCGTAAGCAACTCAGCCTGGAGGTCCAGGTTACACGGCGTGTAATTTTGACTTGTGAGGAGATGTGGCCAGAAAGTCTGGGGCGGGCACGTGAGACACATGAAACCGGACGCCGGTGGCTTAGTTTTTGGAACGGTGGGTGCGCGCCCACGAGGTTCCTGCGCTTCCAAATTGACCCGCGATCATCTCCAAGCAACGCCCGGTTCACAAATGGCTTAATCTACAACCCTCTTGTCCTAGCTGTACAGAGGCGGGGGTTTATTCTCCTTTCAGAAAACCCTTTTTGATAAAAGAAAAGTTATGCAGAGACCGGATGTATATTTATTGTGGTTATATTCGGTTGAGTCAATAAAATTCACCATTTGTCGAGAAAAGAACCCTCTTGTCCTAAAGAGTAAGGGGAACTTTCAGCTATCCTTGGCTTGCATTTGCAGTCGAAAACAAAATGTACACACCGCACGCATGTAGAATTGTAGAGCACCATTCCACAAACACAAGCTTGGAATTAAAGCATGAGGCGCCGCCGCCGGCGGTGAGAAGTCACGAGATGCGTGCGTATCAGCCCGGTTGAAGCGTTTCCTTTTCCTTCCTGGATCGATATATCGAGCAGAGACGTGTTTTCGGTCTAGAACTTTGGACGTGTTTGGTTGCCCGCATCGAGCCTAACCAGGCCCGCGCGGGAAGGAAGAGGCCTGTTTAGTTGTCTGGTTTTCCTGTTGGGCCTGCATCGCACGTTCCTCACAGCAGCCTTGAGTCTGGCTCATTGGAAACGCTCGGATCGGCAGTTTCTCGCGAGCCATGCTGAGTGCGGCGCGAGGTCGCACGGGCGGAAGCGAGGCCAGAGCGAGTGAAAGATCGTGGATGTCGCCTAGAGGAGGGGGGGTGAATAGGCGCTTTAAAATAATTACGGTTTAGGCTTGAACAAATGCGGAATAAACCTAGCGGTTAATTTGTCAAGCACAAAACCTACAACAACTAGGCTCACCTATCTGCACCAACAACTTATGCTAAGCAAGAAAACCTACTTAGGTGATAGCAAGATATATGACAAGAAACAATATGGCTATCACAAAGTAAAGTGCATAAGTAAAGGGCTCGGGTAAAAGATAACCGAGGCACGCGGAGACGACGATGTATCCCGAAGTTCACACCCTTGCGGATGCTAATCTCCGTTTGGAGCGGTGTGGACGCACAATGCTCCCCAAGAAGCCACTGGGGGCCACCGTAATCTCCTCACGCCCTCGCACAATGCAAGATGCCATAATTCCACTAAGGGACCCTTGAGGGCGGTCACCGAACCCGTACAAATGGCAACCCTTGGGGGCGGTCACCGAACCCGTACACTTTGGCAACCCTTGAGGGCGGTCACCGGAACCCGTCAAATTGCTCGGGGCGATCTCCACAACCTAATTGGAGACCCCGACGCTTGCCCGGAGCTTTACACCACAATGATTGAGCTCCGAACACCACCAACCGTCTAGGGCGCCCAAGCACCCAAGAGGAACAAGCTCAAGGGTACCAAGCACCCAAGAGTAATAAGCTTCTCAACTTGTAACTTCCACGTATCACCGTGGAGAACTCAAACCGATGCACCAAATGCAATGGCAAGGGCACACGGAGTGCCCAAGTCCTTCTCTCTCAAATCCCACCGAAGCAACTAATGCTAGGGAGGAAAATGAGAGGAAGAACAAGAAGGAGAACACCAAGAACTCTAAGATCTAGATCCAAGGGGTTCCCCTCACATAGAGGAGAAAGTGATTGGTGGAAATGTGGATCTAGATCTCCTCTCTCTTTTCCCTCAAAAACTAGCAAGAATCCATGGAGGGATTGAGAGTTAGCAAGCTCGAAGAAGGTCAACAATGGGGGAAGAACACGAGCTCAAAGGATAAGGTTCATTGGGGAAGAAGACCCCCTTTTATAGGTGGGGGAAAATCCAACCGTTATGCTCACAGCCCGAACAGAGCGGTACTACTGCTCGTCCTCACGGTACTACCGCTAAGGGTAGCGGTACTACTGCTTGCGAGCGGTACTAAAAAAATACATCCGTGCCTACCACCGCTGGACTTGTGACGAGTTTTTGGTCCGGAGCGGAAGTGGCCGCGGTAGTACCGCTCCAAGCGGTAGTAAAAAATTACATCCGCTCCCATCCGCGGTAGTACCGCTGCAGCCTTTTCAGAACACCAAAACTACCACAACTTCTGCAAACGGACTCCAAATTCGACGAAACCAAGTTTGTTGGAAAGCTAGCGACAAGGGCTAACACAATCTTGATAGAAATAACAATAAGAAGCAAATTAGAAAAGGCCTAAGGGAAAATGGTGAGAACCCTTCCTCGAATAAGACCGGTAAAACCTCCAACACCGAAAACATTATAGAAGACGCATGTGAACTCCATTTTCGATGAACTCAAGCTTGTAATCAAGATGACCACAAGCTCTAAGACTCACAAAGAGAACCAAACAAGAACCAAGAAACATGATGCAAGGATGCAATGGTTTGAGCTCTCTACTAACGATACGATCAAGCTACCAACTTGAGAGCCCCCCTTGATAGTACGGTAAACGATCCTATAACCCGGTCTCCCAACTACCACCATGAGACCGGTAAAATAGAAAACCTATCAAGGGCAAACCTTTTCCTTGCACATGATCCACTTGAGCTAGATGATGACGATCTTGTCCTCCTCAAGATGGACCACCTTTCTTGATTGCGTTGGGTCGATGGAGACTAGATGATTGCTCCCCCATACTCCACTATGGGTGAGCCACTCTTCGGCACATCTTCACAAGTCCATTGTCACCACAATGGACGGCAAGCTTCAAGCACTTGATCTCTTAGTGATGCATCACTTGAACTTGCACACCGCATCCTAACCCCACAAAGAACCCTCACGAAGACCATGGGTTAGTACACAAAGCGTAATTGACAATGCTTACCATACCATGGGATCACTTGATCCCTCTCGGTACATCTTCTACGCTTTGTGAGTTGATCAACTTGATTCACTCTTGACTTAGTCTTGATCAACCTTGAATATTTCCAACTCTCTTCATTTGGATGATGTCTTGAAGGTAAATCACACAAACTTCTTCTTCAAGACATGCTTGCAATAAGCTCAACACTCACATAACCAATCTTTGGATAATTCCTTAATAGCACCTTGGTCAACTCATAAACTCCTTGAAACCAACACATGGACTTCAAGAAGAGCCTATGGACAAATCCTTCAAATATAACTCAATGAAACCATTAGTCCATAGAGAGTGTCATAAATTACCAAAACCACACATGGGGGCACCGCATGTCCTTTCAATCTCCCCCATTTTGGTAATTGATGACAATCACTTTCAAGAGAGTTTATATAAGAAATTATGCATCACCATGCAATGCAACAACCAATAGTGCATGCGTATGAGATGCAAATGCTAAGGAAAAAAACAAAGCAAGAGGAGATAACTCTCTAACCTTCTCCACAAAACTCTCTGAAACTTCTCCCCCACTGGCATCGATTGCCAAAATGGACGAAAAGCTAAGAAGGCCAATATAAATTATGGTCCTCCATAAACTGTGTATTTCTCAACAAGAGAGTGGAATGCAATACACATATCCAAAGGTAAATACTTGGAGGAACACAAACTATATTGAGGCACAAAGATTGCTAAAGAATGATATGCCACAAAGACATAACAAAGAGAGAGACAAGCAATCAAGCAGTCAAAATATACCAAATGAAGTAAGCAATCAAAGGATATCAATTGAACCAACTAGACCAAAGATCCTACGAGCCACATGAATAAAGGATATTATGAAATGAGCGAAGGAGTGTTCTAAAGAAACTAGAGAAGCTCCCCATGATTTGTGCACACATAAGAATTTTTGTATTTGAATACAAAGTGCACAAAATAGGATCATAGCTCCCCCAAAATCAATAGAAACTTACAACAAGTTCAAGTGATCATATAGGAAACAAAGCCTAGCACTTGCAACAAACAAATGGTTGAGCAACAAGTAAAAGAGGCAACTTAAGAATGGGCTCAACCAACATGATGTGTGTGAGTCAAGGCAATGCACTTGAGAAGACTAATGTAAGGATGAGCATAAGCATCAACATAGTCTTGGATAAATGAGATGCACGGTGCATGACATGTCCTCCCCCCACACACCCAACTAGCAAATGGGTTCACAAGCTCGCTAAAATGAGAATTAGCAAGAAAGCTTGCGACCACCCATGGTGAAGATAGAAGATGAAAGCCTCATCAAGACGAGGGATACCAATTGAGATGGCAAAAGCCTCGTAGAGATAAGCATGAGGAAAATAATCTTCACCACATAAGAGTGCATCAAGATGCAACGAGATAAGACACGCACTCAAGGCAAGAGCTTTCACGGAGCCACCAAAGAAATAACAATAAAGACAAGGTGGACGTGAAAGAAAGGATATCATCTAGAGATGTAATTTCTCTCAAGTGTATAAGGTTCTAGGTAGACGAGATCATGATGATATATATCTACAAAGAAGGATGTACACCCGAAATAGTTACAACACGAAGGAACAAGATATCCAAGAGGAAGTCATACATATACCAATAAGATATTTGCTTGGAAGCATAGCACATGGCTAGATATGGTCTTATAGTATATAAATGAATTCCTACCACACACCCATCGAAGACATCACAACTAGCAACATGAGATCATTGTTGAGATGCTTTGAGAAAGGAAACAAGTAACACAAGAACTAATCAAGAAATTCATGCCATGATGGAACCTACACAAGGTTGTATGAAGGAAATGTATGCATGAGTAGATACTTGTTACCGAGATAGCATTGGAAGGATGTAGTAGATACCAATTGAATGTAAATGATAGTAGTTCATTGAGCGTCCTAGCTTGACTCCAATAAGCACATGGTGACACCACCTTCCTTTTGAATGAGCCGAGCATCCAATGCATCTCTAGTTGTTCCTAGAACAACACCACAAACAAAATGGTACCCAAACTCATTGGGACCAAAGAGTTAGCAAACCAGCAATACATATGACAAACTCCACATAAATATGTTCATATAGACAAGAAAATGAATTTTTCATGCACATCTCATCCAATTTGATACTTGGTGGAGTTTCCCCTATATATTGGGTCAAAGAAAGAAAGCATGTCAAAGAAACTACATGGAGTAAATATGCATGCTCAAGACTTTCAAGAACCGAGACCAAAAGACAAAGAAATACCAAGCGAAGAAAAGATACCAAATGAATAAATCATCACTTGAAAGATACATCAAGGAATGAGATATCCATTGATACACGCAAAAAAAAGATGTCAAACTCCCAAAAGAGAGAATGGTTCCAAACAAACCAAGCCCTCTACAAAGTTTCATGATGGCACAAAGTACCAAAAAGAAACGGCTTGCCTTCCACAAACACACACTTGATAAGGATCACAAGACGAGTGTTTTATAGAAAATAGGATAGCTCCCCCAAAACTAGTGCATTATATAGAATTTGCATTTGAATACAAAGAGCACAAGATGGGATCACCACTTTCACTATATCTATACAAACACTAGAAAAGCTCAAGGAAATAACAAGATCCACAAGTGGTATGGAAAACAATGAGAGTTGACACAATCCTAGGCAAGAGAAAAGGCAAATAAAAGCAAAGGCCAACGTAAAGATGATCAAAAAAATTTACCACACATAAGTGAGAACAAATTGTCAAAAGACAAGAAGTATTTGGAAATGATTCCCGTTGGTAGATAGCAAGGATATCCAACATCATCTTCACACCAAACACAAGAAAATTGCAACTTGTAGAGCTAACATGCCACCTAGGAACAAGATAATTTACAATATCAATTCTAGGTGATAATATCTCAAATGTACACATTTTCTAGGCTTGTAATATGCACATAGCATATTAATCCCCCATAATGTGATACCAATTAAAGATAGACAAGAGGCAATTAAAAGGATCCAACAAGAGATAATTAATGGACTATTTAGAATTTCAATTTCTCATGAGAAGACATACCACATAGCGACTAGATAATCTTGTAATATCAATACTAAGTGGTATTCCCCATGTACCAACCTTTATAGGATTGCGAAGTGCACAAAGCACATCACTCCCCCATAATGGGATATTCCATTAATCTCTCACAAGAGCCAACTAAGCTACAACCAAGATGCACTAAGGCTCAACGAACGACACACATGTACATGATGTGCAAACCAACATACACAAAGGCAATTTGGAGACACGTCATATACAAACACATGCAAGGAACAAAACCAAAGCATGCAAGGGGGCAAGTAACTTTCAATGTAAGCAAATTAAGTACAAGTTACCGCAAGGAGGCACATTGGATATAAGATAGAAACTTGATAACCCAATTGACTTGGCTTGAGACAATAAGAATGATGAATCCCTCTTCATTCTTCGTAATGTAGCCATGTCTCCAATGACCTCCAACAACACCTATTGAACAAGTTTGAGCTTGTTGGTCCCCAACCAAGTTGGGTCCTAAGAGGTTAGTCACAATAGGCTTGGCTACCCAAATGGTTCTCTTCTTGAAACCACTTTGAGTACCAACAAACTTGGCAAACACATTGCCAACCTTATCCTTCCCAAGAGAATAGATATCATCAATAATAATTGGGTTGGATAAGTTACCACTAGTGCATGAAGAAGCGAGGTGGCCTTTCTCACGACATAGGTAGCAATGTCTACTCTTCACTTTCTTCTCACTTGATTTATCAACTTGATAAGCATTAGCTTGAGTCTTCTTGGGAAGAGGCCTTTCTTCAACTTGAGGTTGAGCATGAGAATGCACTTGTAGCCGCTTCCCTTGTTGCTTGTCACTAATGGCCTTCTTCTTCAATGGGCAAGATCTAACATGGTGCCCTTCAATTTTGCACTTGAAGCAAAGAATCTTGGCCAAATTCTTGACGTGTTCTTGGCCCTTCTTCTTGTTCATCTTGGACTTCTTCTTCTTGTTGGAGTTGAATCCAAGTCCACCTTTGTCATTGGGGGATTTTTGCACGCTCAAGATGTTGTTGAGTGTAAATTTCCCTTCATGACTCTTTTCCAAGTTTTTCTTCAAAGAAGTGACTTGGGCCTTGAGATCTTTGATTTCCTCTACATGGTTAGTCTCAACACAAAAGTATAAGCTTCATTGTTAGAGCAACAAGGCAAGGAAAGCAATTCATCACAAGATGTACCAAAGTTATGCATGGATGAATCACGAGGACTAGCACAAGGCAATATAGCATTTTGACTAAAAGTAGTGCTAGTGTCCACATGAGGCTCACTAGATGTTACCTTAGCAAGCATGGCCTCATGAGCTATCTTTAGCACATTATGGGATACTAGAAGATCATCATGAGAGCTTGAGAGCTTTTCATGGCTTTCTTCCAATTTCCCATGATTGCTAGATAGCAACTCAAGTTGAGCCCGTAGCTCAACATTCTCCTTCAAAATGGATGTTTCACATGTAATAGAGTTAGTAGCACAAGCATCATCAATAATAGCAAGAGGAGAAGGCAACTTTACAAGCTCTTTTGAATATGAGGCTTTAAGTTGCGCATGAGACTCGGTGAGTTTGATGAGCTCACCCTTGATGACCCTTGAGCCATTTTCGAGGTGCTCAAAATCCTCAAGGAGTCTAGCATGAGCAACTTCAAGCTTAGCATTTTTAGTTTCAAAAACATTGGCCACTGAAAGATCGTCGATGTCGCCTAGAGGGGGGTGAATAGGCGCTTTAAAGTAATTACGGTTGAGGCTTGAACAAATGCGGAATAAACCTAGCGGTTAATTTGTCAAGCACAAAACCTACAACAACTAGGCTCACCTATCTGCACCAACAACTTATGCTAAGCAAGAAAACCTACTTAGGTGATAGCAAGATATATGACAAGAAACAATATGGCTATCACAAAGTAAAGTGCATAAGTAAAGGTCTCGGGTAAGACATAACCGAGGCACGCGGAGACGACGATGTATCCCGAAGTTCACACCCTTGCGGATGCTAATCTCCGTTTGGAGCGGTGTGGACGCACAATGCTCCCCAAGAAGCCACTGGGGCCACCGTAATCTCCTCACGCCCTCGCACAATGCAAGATGCCATGATTCCACTAAGGGACCCTTGAGGGCGGTCGCCGAACCCGTACAAATGGCAACCCTTGGGGGCGGTCACCGAACCCGTACACTTTGGCAACCCTTGGGGGCAGTCACCGGAACCCGTCAAATTGCTCGGGGTGATCTCCACAACCTAATTGGAGACCCCAACGCTTGCCCGGAGCTTTACACCACAATGATTGAGCTCCGAACACCACCAACCGTCTAGGGCGCCCAAGCACCCAAGAGGAACAAGCTCAAGGGTACCAAGCACCCAAGAGTAATAAGCTTCTCAACTTGTAACTTCCACGTATCACCGTGGAGAACTCAAACCGATGCACCAAATGCAATGGCAAGGGCACACGGAGTGCCCAAGTCCTTCTCTCTCAAATCCCACCGAAGCAACTAATGCTAGGGAGGAAAATGAGAGGAAGAACAAGAAGGAGAACACCAAGAACTCCAAGATCTAGATCCAAGGGGTTCCCCTCACATAGAGGAGAAAGTGATTGGTGGAAATGTGGATCTAGATCTCCTCTCTCTTTTCCCTCAAAAACTAGCAAGAATCCATGGAGGGATTGAGAGTTAGCAAGCTCTAAGAAGGTCAACAATGGGGGAAGAACACGAGCTCAAAGGATAAGGTTCAATTGGGGAAGAAGACTCCCTTTTATAGGTGGGGAAAAATCCAACCGTTATGCTCACAGCCCGCACAGAGCGGTACTACCGCTCCAAGGAGCGGTACTACCGCTAGGGCGGTAGTACCCCTTTGAAAAACAACAGCGAGGAGGCAAAAGGCCAGTAGAACCGCCGGAGCGGTACTACCGCTCATCCCCACGGTACTACTGCTCGACCTCACGGTACTACCTCTAGGGATAGCGGTACTACCGCAAGTGGTAGCGGTACTACTGCTTGCGAGCGGTACAAAAAAAATACTTCCGTGCCTACTTCCGCTGAGCAAAACACGAGATTTTGGTCCAGAGCGGTACTACCGCTCAGGAGCGGCGGTAGTACAGCTCTGGAGCAGTACTACCGCTCAGGAGCCGTGGTAGTACCGCTCCAAGCGGTAGTACCGCTCCCAAGAGCGGTACTAAAAAATTACATCCGCAACAGCCCCTTTAAAGGACACCAAAACTGACACGACTTTTGCAAACGGACTCCGAATTCGACGAAACCAAGTTTGTTGGAAAGCTAGTGACAAGGGCTAACACAATATTGATAGGAATACCAACAAGAAGCAAATGAGAAAAGGCCCAAAAGAAAATGGTGAGAACCCTTCCTCGGATAAGACCGGTAAAACCTCCAACATCGAAAACATCATAGAAGACGCATGCAAACTCCGTTTTCGATGAACTCAAGCTTGTCATCAAGATGGCCATAAGATCTAAGACTCACAAATAGAACCAAACAAGAACCAATAAACATGATGCAAGGATGCAATGGTTTGAGCTCTCGACGAACGATATGATCAAGCTACTCACTTGAGAGCCCCCCTTGATAGTACGGCTATCGATCCTATAACCCGGTCTCCCAACTACCACCATGAGAGCGGTAAAATAGAAAACCTATCAAGGGCAAACCTTTGCCTTGCACATGGTCCACTTGAGCTAGATGATGACGATGTTGACACCCTCAAGTTGGACCACCTTTCTTGATTGCGTTGGCTCGATGAAGACTAGATGATTACTGCCTCATAGTCCACTATGGGTGAGCCACTCTTCGGCACATCTTCACAAGTCCATTGTCACCACAATGGACGGCAAGCTTCAAGCACTTGATCTCTTCGTGATGCTCCACTTGAACTTGCACACGGCAATCTTGATGACGATCACCACTTGATGTCATCCTCTCCATGGGTTGAGTGATATCTTCCTCTTGACGCAAGCCCATGAACACGTACCTAACCCCACATAGAACTCTCACATAGACCATGGGTTAGTACACAAAGCACAATGGACAATGCTTACCATACCATGGGATCACTTGATCCCTCTCGGTACATCTTCTACGCTTTGTGAGTTGATCAACTTGATTCACTCTTGACTTAGTCTTGATCAACCTAGAATCTTTCCAACTCTCTTCATTTGGATGATGTCTTGAAGGTAAACATGAATGATCACACAATCTTCTTCTTCAAGACATGCTTGCAATAAGCTCAATTCTCACATGACCAATCTTTGGATAATTCCTTAATAGCACCTTGGTCAACACAAACTCTCCTTGAAACCAACACATGTACTCCAAGAAAAGCCTATGGACAAAACCTTCAAACTCAAGGCAACCATTAGTACATAGAGATTGTCGTCAATTACCAAAACCAAACATGGGGGCACCACATGTTCTTTCAATCTCCCCCATTTTGGTAATTGATGACAATCACTTTCAAGAGAGTTTATATAAGGAATTATGCATCACCATGCAATGCAACAACCAATAGTGCATGCGTATGAGATGCAAATGCTAAGGAAGAAAAACAAAGCAAGAGGAGATAACTCTCTAACCTTCTCCACAAAACTCTCTGAAACTTCTCCCCCATTGGCATCGATTGCCAAAATGGACGAAAAGCTAAGAAGGCCAATATAAATTATGGTCCTCCATAAACTGTGTATTTCTCAACAAGAGAGTGGAATGCAATACACAAGTTTGACGGTAAATACTAGGAGGAAACCAAACTATATTTAGGCCCAAAGTTTACAAAAGAAAGATATGCCACAAAGACATAAGAAAGAGAGGAACAAGCAAACAAGCAATCAAAAGATACCAATTGAAGCAAGCAATCAACGGATATCAATTGAGCCAACTAGACCAATGATCCTACGTGTCACATGAATGAAATGAATTATGATATGAGCAAAGGAGTGTTCTAGAGAAACTAGAGAAGCTCCCCATGATTTGTGCACAATTTAGTTTTTTAACTGGATACAACGAGCACAAAATAGGATCATCACTCCCCCAAGATCAATAGAACCTCACGACAAGTGCAAGAGAGCAACAGAGTGTTCTAAAGACACTAGTGAAGCTCTTCATGATTTGTGCACTTCTTACAATATTTGCATTAGGATACCGAGTGCACAAAATAGGATCATCACTCCCCAAAAATCAATAGAAACTCACAACAAGTGCAAGTGAGCATATAGGAAACAAAGCCTAGCACTTGCAACAAACAAATGGTTGAGCAACATATAAAAGAGGCAACTTAAGAGTAGGCTCAACCAAAATGATGTGTGTGAGTCATGGCAAAGCACTTGAGAAGACTAATGTACGAATGAGCATTAAGCATCAACATAGTCTTGGATAGTGGAGATACAAGGTGCATGACATGTCCTCCCCACACACACCAAGCAAAAGGGTTCACAAGCACACTAAAAATGCAAAATAAATAACCAACACTTGTGACAACCCATGGTGAAGATAGAAGATGAAAGCTTCATCAAGACGAGGGATACCAATTAAGATGGCAAAAGCCTCGTAGAGATAAGCATGAGAAAATAATCTTCACCACACAAGAGTGCATTAAGATGCAACGAGATAAGACATGCACTCAAGGCAAAAGCTTTCACGGAGCCACCAAAGAAATAACAAGAAAGACAAGGTGGACGTGAAAGAAAGGATATCATCTAGAGATGTAATTTCTCTCAAGTGTATAAGGTTCTAGGTAGACGAGATCATGATGATATATATCTCCAAAGAAGGATGTACACCCGAAATAGTTACAACACGAAGGAACAAGATATCCAAAAGGAAGTCACAGATATACCAATAAGATATTTGCTTGGAAGCATAGCACATGGCTAGATATGGTCTTATTGTACATAAATGAATTCCTACCACACAACCATCAAAGACATCACAACTAGCAACAATAGATCATTGTTGGGATGCTTTGAGAAAGGAAACAAGTATCACAAGAGAGAATGAATAACATGCCATGATACAACCTACACAAGGTTGATGCAAGAAATGTGTGCATGAAGTATATGAAGATACTTGTTACCGAGTTAACATTAGAAGGATGTAGTAGATACCAATTGAAGGTACAAAGTAGTTCATTGATCATCCTAGCTTGACTCCAAAAAGCACATGGTGACAACACCTTCCTTGTGAGTGAGCCGAGCATCTGATGCATCTCCAATTGTTCCTAGAACAACAACACAAACAAAATGGTACCCAAACTCATTGGGACCAAAGAGTTAGAAACACCAACAATACATAGGACAAACTCCACATAAATATGTGCATATAGATATGGAAATGAAATTCATGCACATCTCATCCAATTTGGGACTTGGTGGAGTTTCCCCTATATATTGGGTCAAAGAGAGAAAGCATGCCACGGAAACTACATGAAGTTAATATGCATGCTCAAGACTTTCAAGAACCGATACCAAAATAGAAGGAAATACCAAGTGAAAAGAATACCAAATGGAGAAATCATCACTTGGAAGATATGATTAAAAGATACATCAAGGAATGAGATATCCATTGGAACCCACAAAATGGTATCAAACTCCCAAAAGAGAGGATGGTTCCAAACAAACCAAGCTCTCTACAAAGTTTCATGATGGCACAAGTACCAAAAAGAAACGGCTTGCCGTCCACCAACACACACTTAAAATGGATCACAAGTTTAGTGTTTTATAGAAAATAGGATAGCTCCCCCACGAGTTGTGCATTATAGAGAATTTGCATTTGAATACAAAATGCACAAGGTAGGATCACCACGTTCACTATATCAAGGAAAACACTAGACAAGATCAAGAAAACAACAAGATCCTCAAGTGGCACGGAAGGCAATGGGAGTTGACACAAACTTGGCAAGAGATAAGGCAAATAAAAAGCAAATGCCAACGTGAAGATGATCAATAATTTCTACCACACATAAGTGAGTACCAATTGTCAAAAGACAAGAAGTATTTGGAAATAATTCCCGGTGGTAGATAGCAAGGATATCCGACATCATCTTCACACCAAACACAAGCAAATTGCAACTTGTAGAGCTAACATGCCACGTAGGAACAAGATAATTTACAATATCAATTCTAGGTGACAATATCTCAAATGTACATATTTTCTAGGCTAGTAATATACATAGCATATTACTCCCCCATAATGTGATAGCAATTAAAGAAAACTTAACAAGAGGCAAAAAGAGGATCCAACAAGAGATAATTAATGGACTATTTAGAATTTGAATTTCTCATGAGAAGACATACCACATAGTGACTAGATAAGCTTGCAATATCAATACTAGGTGGTATTCCTCATGTAACCACATTTATGGGACCGTGAGGTGCACAAAGCACATCACTCCCCCAAAATGGGATGTTCCATTAATCTCTCACAAGAGCCAACTAACATACACACAAGATGCGCAAAGGCTCAATGCAGTACACACACGTACATGATGTGCAAACCAACACACACATAATTGATTACTCAAGATAAGCAAATTGGAGGCACAACATATACAACCACATGCAAGGAACAAAACCAAAACATGCAAAGGGGCAAGTAACTTTCGATGTAAACAATTTCAGTACAAGTTACCGGAAGGAGGAACATTGGATCTAGAATAGAAACTTGATAACCCAATTGACTTGGCTTGAGACAATAAGAATGATGAAGTCCCCTTAAATCTTCATAATGTAGCCAAGTCTCCAATGCTCTCCAACAACACCTATTGATCAAGTTTGAGCTTGTTGGTCCCCAACCAAGTTGGGTCCTAAGAGGTTAGTCACAATAGGCTTGGCTACCCAAATGGTTCTTTTCTTCACACCACTTTGAGCACCAACAAATTTGGCAAACACATGGCCAACATTATCCTTCCCAAGAGAATAGATATCATCAATAATAATTAGGTTGGATAAGTTGCCACTAGTGCATGAAGAGGCGAGGTGACCTTTCTCACGACATAAGTAGCAACGTCTACTCTTCACTTTCTTCTCACTTGATTTCTCAACTTGAGAAGCATTAGCTTGAGGATTCTTGGGAAGAGGACTTTCTTCAACTTGTGGTTGAGCATGAGATCGAACTTGTGGCCGCTTCCCTTGTTGCTTGTCACTAATGGCCTTCTTCTTCAATGGGCAAGATCTAACATGATGCCCTTCTACTTTGCACTTGAAGCAAACAATCTTGGCCGAATTCTTGACTTGTTCTTGGCCCTTCTTTTTGTTCATCTTGGACTTCTTCTTCTTCTTGGAGTTGAATCCAAGTCCACCTTTGTCATTGGGGGATTTTTGCACTCTCAAGATGTTGTTGAGTGTAAATTTCCCTTCATGACTCTTTTCCAAGTCTTTCTTCAAAGAAGTGACTTGGGCCTTGAGCTCTTTGATTTCCTCTACATGGTTAGTCTCAACACAAGCACTAGAGGAAGTATAAGCTTCATCGTTAGAGCAACAAGGCAAGGAAAGCAATTCATCACAAGATGTACCAAAGTTATGCATGGATGAATCACGAGGACTAGCACAAGGCAATATAGCATTTTGACTAAAAGTAGTGCTAGTGTCTACATGAGGCTCACTAGATGGTACCTTAGCAATCATGGCCTCATGAGCTATCTTTAGAACATTATGGGATACTAGAAGATCATCATGAGAGCTTGAGAGCTTTTCATGGCTTTTTTCCAATTTCCCATAATTGCTAGATAGCAACTCAAGTTGAGCCCGTAGCTCAACGTTCTCCTTTAAAATGGATGCTTCACAAGAAATAGAGTTAGTAGCACAAGCATCATCATTAACAACAAGAGGAGAAGGCAACTTGGCAAGCTCTTTTAAATAAGAAGCTTCAAGTTGAGCATGAGACTCGGTGAGTTTGATGAGCTCACCCTTGATGACCCTTGAGCCATTTTCGAGGTGCTCAAAATCCTCAAGGAGTCTAGCATGAGCAACTTCAAGCTTAGCATTTTTAGTTTCAAAAACATTGGCCACCTCAAGGGCTCTATCATGAGATTCCTTCACTCTAGATAACTCTAGAGCAAAAGTCTCCTCAAGAGATTCCTTGGTGGTTTGTTCAAGTTCAAGAGCTTGAGAGAGGTCCGCAATCTCATTAGCGTAATCATGCTCATGACCTTCCATTTATCAATGGTGACCTCATGCTCCTCAAGACGAGATTCCAACTCATCAATATATTTCTTGCCCTCAATAGCAATAGACATGATTTCCATGAAGTTGGAACAAGCAATTTTATTCTTAAGAAGAGCTTTAAAATTATTTCCCCCTTAACTTTTAAGGAGGCAACATTATCATTCTCTTCATCATAATCGACATCATCATCACTCTTGCCATCATCAATATTATCACAAGATATATTGGGATTCAAAGTGGGAGATACCTTTGAAGCCTTGGCCATAAGGCAAAATGCAATAGATGATGATGTGGGATCCCTTGAAGCACCATTCAAGACCACATCTTGTTCCATGGAGTGTTGGGTTTCCTCTACATTGTTAGCACAACAACTCGAGGAAATACATGCATTTTTATCATGCCAATAAGACATAGCAAGCATATCATCATGAGATTTAGTCAAGCAATTTGTACATGATATGCAAGGACTATCAACACAAGCATGTGAAACATTTGGAGTGCTCGAAGTGCTAGAGTCCAAAGATGAAGCATCGCAACAAGAAAGTGATGAAGGATTATCAAAACTAAGCCCACTATCATCATTGCAATGAACACCACTACTCACCATGTCATTACCTTGTGGCAAACCACATGTAGGTGAAGTAGAAGAAGTTGAGAACACAACACGACCGGAGGTGGAGGGAGAACAATCATCCCCACAAAACTTGGACACGCCATATTTATCTTGAAGCTTTGTCCACAACTCATGAGCATCCCGGAAAGGCATGAGTTGAAATATAACTACATTGCTCAAAGCATCAAAAAGCACATTAGAAGCTTGAGCATTGAGATAAGAGTTTTTCTCATCCTCTAAAGATAATCTTTGTGGATCCTTTGGAGGAGAAAAACCCATATCTACAATTCGCTCTAAATTTGGGTCCATGATCCTAAAGTGATTAAGCATGCGAATTACCCAAACATCAAAATTTGTGCCATCAAAACTAAGAGTGTCAGAGAATCCTAAACCCCTAGTCGACATCCTTACTCTCTAGGCGGTTAAGCCCTATAAAGAGAGACGAGGCTCTGATACCAATTGAAAGATCGTCGATGTCGCCTACAGGGGGGGTGAATAGGCGCTTTAAAGTAATTACGGTTGAGGCTTGAACAAATGCGGAATAAACCTAGCAGTTAATTTGTCAAGCACAAAACCTACAACAACTAGGCTAACCTATGTGCACCAACAACTTATGCTACGCAAGAAAACCTACTTAGGTGATAGCAAGATATATGACAAGAAACAATATGGCTATCACAAAGTAAAGTGCATAAGTAAAGGGCTCGAGTAAGAGATAACCGAGGCACGCGGAGACGATGATGTATCCCGAAGTTCACACCCTTGCGGATGCTAATCTCCGTTTGGAGCAGTGTGGAGGCACAATGCTCCCCAAGAAGCCACTAGGGCCACCGTAATCTCCTCACGCCCTCGCACAATGCAAGATGCCGTGATTCCACTAAGGGGCCCTTGAGGGCGGTCACCGAACCCGTACAAATGGCAACCCTTGGGGGCGGTCACCGAACCCGTACACTTTGGCAACCCTTGGGGGCGGTCAACGGAACCCGTCAAATTGCTCGGGGCGATCTCCACAACCTAATTGGAGACCCCGACGCTTGCCCGGAGCTTTACACCACAATGATTGAGCTCCGAACACCACCAACCGTCTAGGGCGCCCAAGCACCCAAAAGGAACAAGCTCAAGGGTACCAAGCACCCAAGAGTAATAAGCTTCTCAACTTGTAACTTCCACGTATCACCGTGGAGAACTCAAACCGATGCACCAATGCAATGGCAAGGGCACACGGAGTGCCCAAGTCCTTCTCTCTCAAATCCCACCGAAGCAACTAATACTAGGGAGGAAAATGAGAGGAAGAACAAGAAGGAGAACACCAAGAACTCCAAGATCTAGATCCAAGGGGTTCCCCTCACATAGAGGAGAAAGTGATTGGTGGAAATGTGGATCTAGATCTCCTCTCTCTTTTCCCTCAAAAACTAGCAAGAATCCATGGAGGGATTGAGAGTTAGCAAGCTCTAAGAAGGTCAACAATGGGGGAAGAACACGAGCTCAAAGGATAAGGTTCAATGGGGAAGAAGACCCCCTTTCATAGGTGGGGAAAAATCCAACCGTTATGCTCACAGCCCGCACAGAGCGGTACTACCGCTCCAAGGAGCGGTACTACCGCTAGGGCGGTACTACCCCTTTGAAAAACAACAGCGAGGAGGCAAAAGGCCAGTAGAACCGCCGGAGCGGTACTACCGCTCGTCCCCACGGTACTACCGCTCGACCTCACGGTACTACCGCTAGGGATAGCAGTACTACCGCAAGTGGTAGCGGTACTAGTTCTTGCGAGCGGTACAAAAAAATACTTCCGTGCCTACTTCCGCTGAGCAAAACACGAGATTTTGGTCCGGAGCGGTACTACCACTCAGGAGCGGCGGTAGTACAGCTCTGGAGCAGTACTACCGCTCAGGAGCCGCGGTAGTACCACTCCAAGCGGTAGTACCGCTCCCAAGAGCGGTACTAAAAAATTACATCCGCAGCAGCCCCTTTAAAGGACACCAAAACTGACACAACTTTTGCAAACGGACTCCGAATTCGACGAAACCAAGTTTGTTGGAAAGCTAGCGACAAGGGCTAACACAATCTTGATAGAAATACCAATAAGAAGCAAATGAGAAAAGGCCCAAAATAAAATGGTGAGAACCCTTCCTCGGATAAGACCGGTAAAACCTCCAACATCGAAAACATCATAGAAGACGCATGCAAAGTCCGTTTTCGATGAACTCAAGCTTGTCATCAAGATGACCATAAGATCTAAGACTCACAAAGAGAACCAAACAAGAACCAAGAAACATGATGCAAGGATGCAATGGTTTGAGCTCTCGACGAACGATACGATCAAGCTACTCACTTGAGAGCCCCCCTTGATAGTACGGCTATCGATCCTATAACCCGGTCTCCCAACTACCACCATGAGAGCGGTAAAATAGAAAACCTATCAAGGGCAAACCTTTGCCTTGCACATGGTCCACTTGAGCTAGATGATGACGATCTTGACACCCTCAAGTTGGACCACCTTTCTTGATTGCGTTGGCTCGATGAAGACTAGATGATTACTCCCCCATAGTCCACTATGGGTGAGCCACTCTTCGGCACATCTTCACAAGTCCATTGTCACCACAATGGATGGCAAGCTTCAAGCACTTGATCTCTTCGTGATGCTCCACTTGAACTTGCACACGGCAATCTTGATGACGATCACCACTTGATGTCATCCTCTCCATGGGTTGAGTGATATCTTCCTCTTGACGCAAGCCCATGAACACGTACCTAACCCCACATAGAACTCTCACATAGACCATGGGTTAGTACACAAAGCACAATGGACAATGCTTACCATACCATGGGATCACTTGATCCCTCTCGGTACATCTTCTACGCTTTGTGAGTTGATCAACTTGATTCACTCTTGACTTAGTCTTGATCAACCTAGAATCTTTCCAACTCTCTTAATTTGGATGATGTCTTGAAGGTAAACATGAATGATCACACAATCTTCTTCTTCAAGACATGCTTGCAATAAGCTCAATTCTCACATGACCAATCTTTGGATAATTCCTTAATAGCACCTTGGTCAACACAAACTCTCCTTGAAACCAACACATGTACTCCAAGAAAAGCCTATGGACAAAACCTTCAAACTCAAGGCAACCATTAGTCCATAGAGATTGTCGTCAATTACCAAAACCAAACATGGGGGCACCACATGTTCTTTCAGCCACCTCAAGAGCTCTATTATGAGATTCCTTCACTCTAGATAATTCTAGAGCAAAATTCTCCTCAAGAGATTCCTTGGTGGTTTGTTCAAGTTCAAGAGCTTGAGAGAGGTCCGCAATCTCATTAGCATAATCACGCTCATGACCTTCCATTTTATCAATGGTGACCTCAAGCTCCTCAAGATGAGATTCCAACTCATCAATATATTTCTTGCCCTCAATAGCAATAGACATGATTTCCATGAAGTTGGAACGAGCAATTTTATTCTTAAGAAGAGCTTTAAAAATCATTTCCCCCTTGATTTTTAAGGAGGCAACATCATCACTCTCTTCATCATAATCAACATCATCATCACTCTTGCCATCATCAATATCATCACAAGATATATTGGGATTCAAAGTGGGAGATACCTTTGAAGCCTTGGCCATAAGGCAAAATGCAATAGATGATGATGTAGGATCCCTTGAAGCACCATTCAAGACCACATCTTGTTCCATGGAGTGTTGGGTTTCCTCTACATTGTTAGCACAACAATTCGAGGAAATATATGCATTTTTATAATGGCAACAAGACATAGTAAGCATATCATCATGAGATTTAGTCAAGCAATGTCTACATGATATGCAAGGACTATCAACACAAGCATGTGAAACATTTGGAGTGCTCGAAGTGCTAAAGTCTAAAGATGAAGCATTGCAATAAGAAAGTGATGAAGGATTATCAACAATAAGCCCATATCATCATTGCAATGAACACCACTACTCACCATGTCATTACCTTGTGGCAAACTACATGTAGGTGAAGTAGAAGAAGTTGAGAACGCATCACGACCGGAGGTGGAGGGAGAACAATCATCCATACAAATCTTGGACACGCCATATTTATCTTGAAGCTTTGTCCACAACTCATGAGCATCCCGAAACGGCATGAATTGAAAAATAACTACATTGCTCAAAGCATCGAAAAGCACATTAGAAGCTTGAGCATTGAGATAAGAGTTTTTCTCATCCTCTAAAGATAATCTTTGGGGATCCTTTGGAGGAGAAAAACCCATATCTACAATTCGCTCTAAATTTGGGTCCATGACCCTAAAGAGATTAAGCATGCGAATTACCCAAACATCAAAATTTGTGCCATCGAAACTAAGAGTGTCAGAATCCTAATCCCCTAGTCAACATCTTTACTCTCTAGGCGGTTAAGCCTAACAAAGAGAGACGAGACTCTGGTACCAATTGAAAGATCGTGGATGTCACAAAGATAACTACTAGGTGATAGCAAGATATATGACAAGAAACAATATGGCTATCACAAAGTAAAGTGCATAAATAAAGAGCTCGGGTAAGAGATAACCGAGGTACGCGGAGACGACGATGTATCCCGAAGTTCACACCCTTGCGGATGCTAATCTCCGTTTGGAGCGGTGTGGAGGCACAATGCTCCCAGAGAAGCCACTAGGGCCACCGTAATCTCCTCACGCCCTCGCACAATGCAAGATGCCGTGATTCCACTAAGAGACCCTTGAGGGCGGTCACCGAACCCGTACAAATGGCAACCCTTGGGGGCGGTCATCGAATCCGTACACTTTGGCAACCCTTGGGGGGTCAACAAAACCCGTCAAATTGCTCGGGGTGATCTCCACAACCTAATTGGGACCCCAACGCTTGCCCGGAGCTTTACACCACAATGATTGAGCTCCGAACACCACCAACCGTCTAGGGCGCCCAAGCACCCAAGAGGAACAAGCTCAAGGGTACCAAGCACCCAAGAATAATAAGCTTCTCAACTTGTAACTTCCACGTATCACCATGGAGAACTCAAACCGATGCACCAAATGCAATGGCAAGGGCACACGGAGTGCCCAAGTCCTTCTCTCTCAAATCCCACCGAAGCAACTAATGCTAGGGAAGAAAATGAGAGGAAGAACAAGAAGGAGAACACCGAGAACTCCAAGAACTAGATCCAAGGGGTTCCCTTCACATAGAGGAGAAAGTGATTCGTGGAAATGTGGATCTAGATCTCCTCTCTCTTTTCCCTCAAAAACTAGCAAGAATCCATGGAGGGATTGAGAGTTAGCAAGCTCGAAGAAGGTCAACAATGGGGGAAGAACACGAGCTCAAAGGATAAGGTTCATTGGGGAAGACCCCCTTTTATAGGGGGGGGGGGGAATCCAACCGTTATGCTCACAACCCGAACAGAGCGGTACTACCGCTCGTCCTCACGGTACTACCGCTAAGGGTAGCGGTACTACTGCTTGCGAGCGGTACTAAAAAAATACATCCGTGCCTACCACCGTTGGACTTGTGACGAGTTTTTGGTCCGGAGCGGAAGTAGCCGCGGTAGTACCGCTCCCAAGAGCAGTAGTAAAAAATTACATCCGCTCCTGTCCGCGGTAGTACCGCTGCAGCCTTTTCAGAACACCAAAACTACCACAACTTCTGCAAACGGATTCCGAATTCGACGAAACCAAGTTTGTTGGAAAGCTAGCGACAAGGGCTAACACAATATTGATAGAAATAACAATAAGAAGCAAATTAGGAAAGTCCCAAGAGAAAATGGTGAGAACCCTTCCTCGAATAAGACCGGTAAAACCTCCAACACCGAAAACATCATAGAAGACGCATGCGAACTCCGTTTTCGATGAACTCAAGCTTGTAATCAAGATGAGCACAAGCTCTAAGTCTCACAAAGAGAACCAAACAAGAACCAAGAAACATGATGCAAGGATGCAATGGTTTGAGCTCTCTACTAACGATACGATCAAGCTACCAACTTGAGAGCCCCCCTTGATAGTGCGGCAAACGATCCTATAACCCGGTCTCCCAACTACCACCATGAGACCGGTAAAATAGAAAACCTATCAAGGGCAAACCTTTGCCTTGCACATGATCCACTTGAGCTAGATGATGACGATCTTGTCCTCCTCAAGATGGACCACCTTTCTTGATTGCGTTGGGTCGATGGAGACTAGATGATTTCTCCCCCATACTCCACTATGGGTGAGCCAGTCTTCGGCACATATTCACAAGTCCATTGTCACCACAATGGACGGCAAGCTTCAAGCACTTGATCTCTTAGTGATGCATCACTTGAACTTGCACACCGCATCCTAACCCCACAAAGAACTCTCACGAAGACCATGGGTTAGTACACAAAGCGTAATTGACAATGCTTACCATACCATGGGATCACTTGATCCCTCTCGGTACATCTTCTACGCTTTGTGAGTTGATCAACTTGATTCACTCTTGACTTAGTCTTGATCAACCTTGAATATTTCCAACTCTCTTCATTTGGATGATGTCTTGAAGGTAAATCACACAAACTTCTTCTTCAAGACATGCTTGCAATAAGCTCAACACTCACATAACCAATCTTTGGATAATTCCTTAATAGCACCTTGGTCAACTCATAAACTCCTTGAAACCAACACATGGACTTCAAGAAGAGCCTATGGACAAATCCTTCAAATATAACTCAATGAAACCATTAGTCCATAGAGAGTGTCATCAATTACCAAAACCACACATGGGGGCACCGCATGTCCTTTCAGCGAGGGGGGATGGCGGGAGATGGAAATCTGTCGCGCCGTCCCGGCGCCAAATTAGCCTCACCCCCCTTTCACTCGCTCACCCATAGCCACTGCCCCTTTTTTTCCCTACTGCCTCACCACCGGCGGCGGCTGCGATTTCAGATCTGCACTATAGGCGGCGGCGGCGGAAGAGGCGGCGGCGTTTGCGGCGGATCTGGTGCTGCCCTTGCTGTTGGCCACCGTCTGGTCGACCTAGTCTGTGCCATGGCTCCCCCTACGCCGTCCTCGTCTCCGATGCCGGTAAGTAGCACCCCCTCCCCCCTTTGTTAATTAGCTCAGTGGTTAGGCCGTTAAGCTAGGTGTAGGATCGATTTCCCACTGAACGAACCGTCGATGTCGACTAGGTTATGGACGCACGGATGAGGCTGATAATCCAGGCAGCGGCACTGATTAGTGTGATTCAGGCATGGGTCATGTTCATGCACCAGAGAGTTGTTCGTCGTGCTGGGAGACCTTTGATCCGCTATGGTCCATTCCTTCCCCGGGAACAGGAGAGGATCCAAAATCTGAACTACATCTACAACTGCAACGACGTCGAGGCTCTGTGGATGCTTAGAATGAAAAGAGCACCATTTACCAGGCTTGTCGAGACCTTCAGGAGCAGGGGGCTGTTACAAGATAGCATCAACACCAGTGTCGAAGAGCAAGTGGCCATGTTCGTCCATGTTGTTGGCCATAACCAGAGGTTCAGGGTCATTCACAACACGTTCAGGAGATCAATGGAGACCATCTCTAGGTACTTCAAGCAGGTGCTTTATGCTGTTGGGGAGCTTAGAGGAGAGATGATCTGGAGACCATCTGGCTAGACTCCACCCAAGATTCGTGGAAGCCCAAGATGGTATCCATACTTCAAGCCTGCAAGGTGAGCATTGACAATATACACTTTTCATGTCTTGATATGCTTGTATTGTTCAAGTTGGGCACTAACACAGGCTTGTGATGCCATTTTCAGGATTGTATTGGGGCAATAGATGGTACTCATGTCACTGCCAGAGTTCCTAGGTCACAGTCAGCAGCATACAGGGGGAGGAAGCACTACACAAGCCAGAATGTGCTTGCTGTTGTTGACTTTGATCTGAAGTTCACATATGTGTTGGCTGGCTGGGAGGGGTCAACGCATGATGCTAACATTCTCACTGACAGCATGAGTCGACCTGATGGGATCAACATCCCCGACGGCAAGTTCTACCTTGGAGATGCTGGCTATGCATGTCGCCCGGGTATTCTTTCACCCTTCAGGAAAACAAGGTACCATCTCAACGCGTTCTCTGGTAGGAACTATCCTAGGACTGCACAGGAGCTGTTTAATCTCAGACACTCCAGCCTTAGGGTAACTGTTGAGAGGGCATTTGGAGCTCTGAAGAATAGGTTTAAGATCCTGGATCAGAAGCCATTCCACCCATACTCCACTCAGGTTAAACTAGTTCTTGCTTGTTGCATTATGCATAACTGGATCCTCCAGTGGGGCTTTGATGAACACGTGCCCGAGGAGGAAGATGTCGAGCCTGACGATGTTGTTAGCTCCGGCCATGGTGTGGAGGCATTTGACAATGACGCTTGGAAGAATAAAAGGTTGGAGTGGGCAGAGGCGATGTGGCTTAACAGAGGTCAGTGCAGGATTTGAAGAAGATGGAAGACGAACAAGAAGCAGCAGCAGCAGTAGCAGAAGCAGCAGCTGAAGCAGAAGCAGAAGTAGAAGAAGAGGAGAGGAAGAGGAAGATCTGGTAACACCGATGAACTATCCCCTATTTAGCCAATGGCTCTTAATAATTTGAACTGTCATTTGATAGTAGTTAGGATAAACTGTCATTTGTTTAAGTAGATGGCGCTACATGTTCAGATTCTGTGTGGTAAGCTCATCACTAGTTAAAAGTGATGACAACACCTTATGCACGTTGCAACCAAACACCATGTAATATATGCGCCTAATGCAATGCAGTCAACCAAACCCCGGGTTAAAAATGGTTGTCTCATGCAACTAGGGGCATGTAGGCAACCAAACTATATGCATATGGGGTTTTTTTGGCCTCCATCCCCTCAAACCGGCTCAATAGAGCCAGCCTCGTCGGGAAAGCTGAATCGGCCCTGTAACCAAACACGTCCTTTGTTTCTTGTAGGATCGATAATGGTTCACGTGCATGCGCCGACCGCCATACAAGCACAAGCAACGCGGTTCCTGTGCTATTAATAAAATCGATCAGCCACGAGACGAGAGGTGAGATCTCGACTTGGGAACTCTCACAAGAAGACGCCGAGAGGAGAGGAGAGGATGCTGCTGAGGAGCTCCTCCACGCCATTCCTGCGCTCCTTCCTCACCTCCTCCTCCTCCCCTACGCCCCCTTCCTCCCTCCAGCTCCGGCGGGCCTTCTCCGACGGCCACCTCCCTTCGCTCAACCCCTCCTCCTCCGGCGACAACGACAGCAACAGAACCACCGGCCTCCACACCGAGCTCTCCTTCTCTGTCTACAACACCTTCAGCAAGGCCAAGCTGGAGCCCCACCAGGAGCAGGAGATGGAGGAGGAGCAGGAGCAGGCGCCGCAGCCTGAGCTGCCGGAGCTGCCGCTGTTCCTGGCGAGGGGCATGGGGATCGACCGCCTCGCCTCCGGCCTCTTCACCGCCGGCATGGGCTCCGAGGCTGCCCTGGCCAGGATGGCCAGCGGGGTGGACCAGAAGGCGGTGCTGGCGCTGGACGCCCAGTACAAGGAGATGGTGGACGAGCAGCCCGGCAACGCCCTGTTCCTACGCAACTACGCGCAGTTCCTGCACGAGGTACGTATGATCTAGCGGCTCTACTATCTTCTCATATTTACTGTTAGTTTGCCACTCCTAGCTATAATCACTTTCTTGAAAAGTTCTACTATCTCCTCGTTGATGTTCTTGGCGTTCATTAGTTGTAAGTAACTAGAGATCAATACGTTGGTGGCATCCGTAATCTACAGTCAGCGCAAATGAGTTTTGGAACTGTATGTGTCTGCCATTCTCCCAAGTCCCAACCACTTGAATCATGTTAGTGGGTTTCAAAGATGTCGGCTAGACTCTTTCTTCTTTCTGCAGAAAACAAAAGTACTGTGCAAAATTTAACCAGTAGTCCAGTACTGCTCATGACTTGATGCCCTGTACGAACTGATGAATGAATCAGGTGAAGTGTGACTCGAGAAGGGCGGAGGAGTACTACTCGCGCGCGATGCTCGCCGACCCAACCGACGGCGAGATCATGTCGCAGTACGCGAAGCTGGTGTGGGCGGTGCACCGCGACCACGAAAGGTCCCTCACCTACTTCCAGAAGTCGGTGCAGGCGGCCCCGCGGGACAGGTACGCTCCCTCCACCACGCAAATACTGTCCTAATAATAAATCTAGGCTCCTTCGAGCGGGCCGGCATGGCTGACCGTGGCGGTGTGTGGCAACGTGCATGGCAGCCACGTCCTCGCGGCGTACGCCAGCTTCCTGTGGGAGCAGGACGAGGACGAGGACGACGACGGTGGTCTTGGGGGAGGCGAGCAGGGATCACCCGGGCGTGCTACGCAGCCGAGGCAGCTGGCTTCCACGGCCGTTTGACTACCAGGGTGGCCGAGATGGGCTAACGATGTGCTTGCTGAGGATGATCATGCTTGTAGTATTGTGTTTCCGTGTAACCTGCAAAATGTTTGGACGGTCGAGGTGCGTGCACTTGCTACAGAATAAAGAACGTAAACGGTTGAGGGAATGGAAGGCTGGACCTGTAAACATTGGTGATTCCGTCTGCAGATGCTAAGTTGTCACTATGTTTATTGGCTAAATTATAGGAGTACTAAGGGGGTGTTTGTTTCAAGGGACTTTTTGGTGTAGCGACTAGAAAAAGTTTCTTTTAGGGACTAAAAGTTACTTTATGGGACTAAATGAAGAAGACTCTCAAGGAGTCTTTTTGGGACTTTTGGGGACTTTTCCAACAATGCCCCTCCCTCCATCCATTGGCCGGACGCCCCCATGATGTTGTTTGGTTGTTATTTTTCTGTATACTAGGGGTAACATGATCATTTAATAACCTCCATGGAGGGACTAAGGACTTTTTAGTCTCTGTAAACAAACAGGGAAGGACTTTTTAGGGACTATGGACTTTTTAGTTGGGACTAGAAAAAGTTTTAGGACTTATGAACCAAACAAGGCCTAAGACCCTGCAGGCTCTATGTATTACCTTGTTATTACCTGCTTGTGGAGTCCCCATGCTGGGTTTTAATGCTGGAGAGTGGCGCCTTGATGGGCTGGCACAGGTCTTTATGCTTCCGTGGGAGGAGACTGCAACTTCAATAGTTGCGTCACCACCCGAGCATCTCCAAACCGATGATGTAAAAGTTGATGCTCTAAAATTGAATTTTGCAGTAGGAGAGAGAAGGTTTTTGGGGCATCAGCAAAGTTTTTGCTGCAACAACAGTGCCTTAGAATTTGGAAACCAATTGAAACATAAGATCCAACAGTAGAGAGGCAGGGAGGTGGATCTGACTGTCGCCGAGCAGATACTAAAACGCAACTTTCTGCAAAAACGCGCTGAGCACCCAGCTATTAACCAAAGTTGGCACTTCAAGACTAACAAATACTCCCTCAAGTGAAGGTGCGTATGTCTACCACTCGTCGCAACCCAGCGCCAGAGGCCAGAGCTCACCAGCAACGCACAATGCGGTACGAAGCCATGACCTGTGTGAACCAGCCTTCACCTACAGCGTCGTGCTTCACAGAAACTACAGGATTTTGTAAGCTACAGCTACAGCAATATCCACAAATTAAAAGGTCTGATGAAGTCTGGCGTGCTAATGGTAGACCAGGAACAGCACCAGCACAGCCTTTGCCGGATGATGCACGACGCCGCGTGCAGCTGAGCTAAAGCAATCCAAGTGACCCTGCAAGGTACGGTCCCATCCCAGATATATGTTACACGCCACTGCAATCCACCTGACGACTGACAATCGGAATACTTTTGACAGTGTTCTCAAATGGCCAAGGATCAACTAACACTGATCCATTTTTTCCCCATGTTTAGTTCATACCAGATAGGCGACACGATCATGTAGCAAAAACACTAAAAGAGTCCCATCTAGAAACGAGTCATGCTCAATAGCAGCTAAGCAAAACGCAAGTTCTACAGGTAATCGCGCTTTGTTGTGACAAAAATATGGCCAGGCCGCACCAGATTGAGAGCACCAAATGGGATGCGACCATTCCCCAGCAGAGCAAATGTGAGACTAGTCGTAGCCGTCGTATTGGTGCCCGCCCCTCCTTTGGTAACCATTTCCCTTTGACCGTGCAGCGTAATCCCCGTCGTAGCGCCCACCATATTGACCCCTTCCCCGCCCTCGCCCTGCAAAGTGAGCAAGTTCCAAAAATAAACAAGACTTGTTTATTAAACTTGATTTTGATCAAATACAATACAGGGGTAGTTTTCCCGCTTCTTTGAAAGTACTCCCTCTGTAAACAAATGTAAGACGTTTTGGCAGTTTAAGGATTATGATGAATTTTTATCATGTAGTCATGTTCTTAGGGTACTTGACAGTGGAGAAATTAAATTGCACTGGATAACATGAAAGACCATAGTACTGTCCCCAAATAATGAGGTTCCAGAAACCTCATCCTATGTGTCAAGCATATGTTTAGTACAGAACAAGACATACCCTACGAACAGCAACAGTTGGCACAAAGATAGTTGGAAAAATATATCTGCTAAATTTATACTTACTTCCACCGCCGCGAAAGACTCCACTGCCAGGCCTCCTCTCCTCAACATGTACTAGACGTCCATTCAACTCTATTGGAGATGCCTGATGTACAAAAGATCACCATAACAAGATGTGTTCAGGTATAATATGACATCATATAGATGGCATTCAGCCATTCACAGACCACTCTGTTTAGCACATTTTATGGACATCAAACAATGGCTCAAACTAGAATGCAAATAATGAAGATTCTTGATCTAATCATGCAATCTAATCTACTATAATAGTTTGCTTGTCTGGTGAAGTGGAGGATAAAAGATCTTGACTATGTTGCTTTGCTTATGCAACAAATAAAGTCCATGGCTATTCTATGTAATTTTGACCTTTCAGCAAAATATATTTTTTGTTATGTTTTTTACAGTAGAATGTGAAAACATAAATGTTAGGCACTTGGGCATTCAGCCACCAAACTCAGGACAGGATGCAAGAAACTAATTCACAATGTAGTTGTACGAAGTGATTCAAGGCATATTCTTTATAACCCCCTTTTTTTCTTTTCAATCCAGGGTCACCTGCACAAGTTGTGCTATAAATAATGCAGAAGCATGAGAAACTGAGAAACTCACATCCAACGCATTCTGGATGCCACTCATGTTTTCATACTCAACAAATCCAAAGAAAACTCCAGCCTCCTGCATATTAGTACACAAATTAGGAAACCCAACAAAAGGAATTAGAGGAAAAGCCTAGAGCTAGATAGAAGGCAAGATACCTTGCGACTACGTATAGCAACTCCATCAGGTTTAATTCTTCCAAAAGCCTGAAAGACCTTCTCAAGATCGAAGACTGAAGTAGCTGGAGAAAGATTACCAACATATACTGATAGGAACTCTTCTGATAGAAAAGAAAAACAATCATCAGTCAATACACAACCAAAAAGATTATGTCCACAGGAATTATCAGACAGACACTAATACCTAGATATTGCAGATGAAAATTAGTGTTTTTCTTTTGCAAGGAATATAAAATTTATATAACAAAACAGGTTCGAATGGCTCTGGACAAGAGACCAAAAGTATGCATAATGTCATGCAAGTTCAAAGGTATATTGCTCGGTTTCCTGCGCTTTACATACGCCCAAAAAAACTTCACTTAACTACCAGGTCAGAAAACCCACATGTGAAGAAAAAGATCCACATACAGAAATCATTAGCATATTAACGAATCTAATAGAACATGCTAGATTTAAGTTTCCATTAAGCTCTTCCAGCAAGAAAAATACAGCATTACCCGGTTTCCAATTCTTAAACACATAGTTAACCAGCAGCAGGTGGACAGCTAGCTTGCATGAGTAAACAATGATTGTGGAGGGGGAAATCATCAAACGAGCAATAAGATACCGCTACCATTAACCCCCATAATTCATGATTATACAGCCACTCTCAAATATCAATAACAAATAACATAAGTTACTGCAATACAAAACACACACACAAAACGAAATGTGACACAAGTTTAAAAACAAACAGAAGACAAAGCATGTAAACATATTCAAACAAGAGCTTCCACAGTTAGGATTTCACCTAACTGCTGGATAAAAAATGGGCATTAAGGGCCGGTTTTGGCAATGTTCCAGAATTTTCATGCAATATGTGTATGGTTGGGCTTATTCTTGGCTTTTGCACCTAGGCTTAAAAGCCAAAAAGGCAACTGTTTATGGGCTTTTGGCTTCGGCTTTTGGAACAGCTAATCATTAGTGGGTAGATAAGTTTTGCCAAATGTTAGTACTTAGTAATAACAAAGAAAAAACATAGGGCAGGTCCCAACAAAGGAGTCATGAGAGTAAAAAAAGTTAGAGTAGAAAGAAACCTTCATCCTCAGGAACACTGACATCACGACGAGTGCCCAAGTTCGATTTTTCTTGCACTGGCACAGGCTGAGTTTGTCCAACCAGCTGTGATTCTGTGGTCCCTGTCATAGCCCTGTTAACCAGAGTGGAGTGGATAACCTGACCAGCATTTGCTCGCAGCTGACAAATTTGCAACCGATTAGGCATCAAGTTAAAACTAAGGATTGAGAATGAATAAAATTACAACATATGTTAGCTTACCACTGAAGCATATGTTTGCTTAGGCGGTTCTCCTACAGGCTCTTCTTCAGGTGTAGGTGGGGAAGGAGGGTGGGGAGGAGCAAGAGATGCATCCTGTTTAACATCTGTCGAACTAGGGAGGGAGGGAGCAGGATCTTCAAAATGAGTTTCTCCGTTGACTGCAGACTCAAATTCCAAAGGATCTTGCTGCTGCATTTCATGATTCTCATATATAATACCATTAGCCCTTTCGTCGGTATCAGCAGGAGCTGCAAACCCCTTTAATTCAAGTTCTTCAGCCACATAATCAGATGCTGAGGGATCAACCAACAAAAAAAATGTTTATCATTTGGACCATGGCTACAGTTGGAACAAACTTTTTCTCAATAAATAATGCAGAAGAATACATCAATGAACTGGAAATAAATGAATAAAGTAGGATTATGTAGAGAGGAGTACTGCCCATGTAAAAAGGGTTACCACCAAAATTACGACCAAAATAATAGCACTTAGAGTGGAAAGGAGGAGGTAAATGGAAAACAGACCAAAATAAACATATTTGTCAAAGAGAACCAGCACCGAAATGAACTTTAGATAGAGAGAGAAGAGCCGAAATGAAGTTGATTTACTGACAATATATCATAGAACAGTTATCATGTAACTCAAATTATAGAGGTGTCAGGAAGCAATACCTGTTTCGGTCATGGTATTATGAGCAGCCATCTGGGGAAATTGGTTAGCATAACCGTAATCAGCAACTTGGTAATGATCATCATACTCATCACAGATGAGCTGAAAGATGTCACTGTCTACAAAAAATCCATCTGGTTTGACCTGAGGAGCAAGAATGATACTCTGGGAGAATCTCTTGCGTAAAGGGTAGCCTTTCAATTGCACTAGGCCAGTAACCAACAGAGTGATGGATCCAGCCCATGATTCCAAGAAATTAGCCGTTTTAATCTCGACCTTTTGAACATTCATGGACATCAATATATCATTGATTTCCTGCATATTTTTGAAAGAACAAATGGTGAGAGAAATCAGAAACATTCAGTTTGCAAGCTGAAACCATTAACACAAGAGGATGTGAAATATAAATTATAGATCCCATTACTTCAATGCCCAATTTTCAAGAAACTGAACTATGAAACATCCGAAAGCACAACGAGACCAAAGAATTATAATCCTCAGAGAATCAGCATTAACCAGAGACCTTATGAACTGTGATTACTAATTTATCATAAAACATAACTAATAAAAAACAAAGATAACCAGTAATCCAAAGAAACCTTATAAACTGTGATTACTAATTTATCATAAAAACATGACTAATAAAATACAAAGATCGTCTGGTAAAAAAATGATGTTATAAAATGATGTTTCTGCATTTAAATTGCACAAAATGGGAAAGCAACTTAACATACAAGATCAAACCAAAATCCATATATTTTGCTCTGTATACCCTCGAACACTAATATGTTTACTTCTAGGAATTGAATAACAAAACCGGGAAAAGAGTGAAAACCAAATGGACAACACAAGAGGTTCTACATTAACTGATACAAACACCAACACCAGTAGGAAACAGTTGGAGCACCAGATCCTGAATCATAAAAACTTATCAATTTGGTATTAGCATTTCTCCTAATAGATCGTCTTACGGAACTTTGCAACTGCTGCCTAGCGCTCCAAAAGATCAGCAAGCAACAGAAGATGTCAACATAAACCAAGGCGTCCAAAATTAAGACATAAGGCACATTCAGTCGGATGCATATAATCACCAAAATTCCACCAAACAGGGCTGACATTAACATGCATTACACACGACCCACTTGTACTTGGCGCAACACAGCATGGCGATGAGCCTCGGCGCCAAAGGGGAGTAAATACAGCAGAATTGCAGGAACATGGCTAGATTGGGTTCATACCTCGGCCGTCTCCCCGAACTGGGACTCCATGGTCTGGCAGTCGACCCTCACCACGGTGCTGCCGTTGGTGTAGAACTGCCGCGCCAGCTCCGGGGTGCTGGCCAGGACGCTGTAGTAGCCGGCGAGGAAGTAGGACCCCACCTGCGGGCAACCAACCACAACCAAAAAAACCTACGCGTCAGGCAAAAACCCCAACCACCGCGCGTGGTTTCTACTCGGCGTGTTTCGGGCCGGCGCGGCGCTCACCTCGAAGGCGTAGGGGTGGCCGGCGATGCGGTGCTGCTCCCGCCGCAGTTCGTCCATGGCCGGCGAAAACCCTAGCGGGGCGGACCTCGGCTAGGGGACGGCGCGCCCTCTCGCGAGGCGCGCGCGGCGAGGGGACGGGCGGGGCGGGGCGCAGGCGGCTAGGGTTTGCGGGGGTCTGGTGCTCGTCGCGTCGCGTCGGCTTGTGGGTGCGGGGAACGGAGGCGAATGGGGGGTCGGAGACGGGGGATCGAAACGGGGAGGGAGGGGAAGGGAAGGGAAGGTTTTAAAATGGGCTCGCTGGTCGCCGCCTGGCTGCCTCGCTGGCCTGTTTACTGCCTTCCCCCTTTCGCCATCCCGTTTCCTTTCCGGGAGCCGTCCCGGTCGTCTCTGGTTCGGTTGGTCAAGTCGCGCGAGACGCGGGTGGTTGCGGTCCGGTCTCCAGGGTCCGGCGGTGCCCTTTGCGGGTGGGTCCCGGGAAAAGTGGCTCGGCAGGCGGGGCTGAGACTATGGGGACCCCACCGTGCTATAGCACACGAACATTGGGTCTGGTGTTTGACGCGGAAGATCGTTCCACGAAAACCTTTTTGGAATACTAAATACTACTCCCTCCGATCAAATTCTTAGTTCAAAAAAACCACGACACTTCTTTTGGATTGAAGGGAGTACTAAATTCAGAAAACAATACTAGTGTTAGGAAAAATAGATTTTTTTTTGCCTTTTTTACACATGATACATTGATATACTCACCTATGAGGTTTAATGAAGAAATGACATTCATGGTATTTTGAACAACAATGCCAAAGTAAAAGTTATATTCAAAAACATTGTTTGAAGGAATAGTAAGATCATACCGTTTCTTCACTGTGGATTACCCCGGGTGTCATTCCTTCACTAAACTTCACGTGTGAGTACAATGGTCGAGCAAGGTTGATACCCCAAAATTTCACATTTTTAAAGATTTTTTCTAGTATTATTTTGAATTTGCTATTCACATTTGTGCGCATGGAACCATATTCACCCTTGTATTTTCGGTGTGATGTTACCCTTAAAAGAATAGCAAAGAAACAACAAAGTTAGACAAGGTAGAAAAAAAGTATTCTCTGCGTTCACAGATGTAAGATATTTTAGCCATTTCAATATGGACTATATACGGGCTGAAACGATTGAACAAACACACTAAAACGTGTCTATATGCATCTGGTTCGGAAAAAAGTTAGAGCATCTAATATTTGTGAATTGAGGGAGCATCTCTTTTTATAACTGCATGCAAAATTTCACAAAGAATGAGACGTGTCTTGATCTAAAAAAAATCAATGCTCTATTCCTTTGTGGAGCACTGGTTTTATTTTATTTCAGGTCACTATATATGTCTTTTTTAAAGCATGAACATGCTTGTTGTTAAAACAATCTTTTTTTTCTTTTGGTTTAATATTTAACATGTGGGATCGGGGGCTAAAACATTTTTTTAATTTAAACATGGATGAGAACATAGACATACACTCACACCACCACACACATACTCACACCACACCTGCTAAAGACCAGGTCGGAGTTGTAGAGCTTCAAGATTGATGAAGTAACCAATAACCATATGTGCCTCGCTATTGACGAGGACGTAACTCATAGTTGAAGATAATCCATATTAGCGAGACACCATGATGTTATGTGCGGGTCTTTGGTGGGCTAAGGTACCACAACCATACTTGGGCATACCTCGGACCGGGCCGGGCTCCAGGCCAGGCCAAAAAAAGCCCTGTGCTGAAAACCCAGGCCTAAGCCCAGCCCGGCACGATCATCGGGCCTACTAAATCAGGCCCGAGCCGGACCCGAGCCCGAAAAAGCCTGACACGGCCCGGCCCGACTACGGCTAAAATTCTATTTTGTTCAAGCCCGAGCCCAGCCCAACCGCCCAACGGGCTCGATTTTCAGGCCCGAGCCCGGCCCGATGGCACGCTCGGGCTCAGCTTGGCCCGGGATTTTCGGGTCGGACCGTCCGGGCCAGGCTGCCCATGGCCAGGTATAACCACAACCTTCCTAACCATTCAATAGCTTGTTAATTTCTCTAAAATGCTTTCCCTTTTTTCATCTCTGTTGTTATTGTTGATCTCTTTATATTTATTATTTATTATGGTAGCATGTCAGTACTGGGTACAATTTCAATACTGGGTACATAATATGGACTATAAAACCAATTTCGCTCTACACAATAAAATGGCGGTTGCATATAGGGTAGATCATGTTGATCTCCATTTCACAATGTGTAATATTCTGGCGGAGCGGTAGACTATTATAAGTGAGCCGCCATAAGAAATGATTGTTCTCTGCCGTGACATTGAGCTTTCAATACCAATTGCCATACTTCCTGTTCTTGTCAGTTGCCGCTCAAGCCTTGCGGCACGCTGCTTGGCCATATCCTCAACCTATCGTTGCACTTTGTACGTCGACCTCACAGCGAACAACCCTTTTGCACCATGTTCCATGCCCAGCTATCTCTAAGCCAAGTAACTCCATTAGAATGCTATGCGTCGGCATAGGGCCTAAAGAATATCTTCAACTGGTGTTCTGCACAAAGGAGTCATTGTGCTGCTGCGTCCAACAAGAGGAAGCTACAGGAGAGGGGGAAGGTATGCCCTTTTCCCAGCCGAAACATTGAAAGAGTGGATTGCATCCCTATTTTATTCTAGTGAGAGACAATGCGAGGAGAGAAGATATATACAAACGAAACAGACGTATCATCGCAACCGCAAACTCCCCTTTAATAGTAGAGATTTCATGCCCAGATATCTCTAAGCTAACTAACTCCAAGATAATGCTATGTGGCGGCCTAGGGAGGAATACCTTCATTAGCATGTCACACACATGAGTCACTGAAAGTGCTAGTTATCGACTAGACGGGGGTGAATAGGCAATTTTTATAAAAGTCTTCAAAACACGAGGTCTTTGAAGACAGACAATCAAAATGGAACCTATATGATATGCAGCGGAAGATAAACTACTCTAGACAGGCCATAGTCAAGTAAGCAATGAAAGCGCAAAGACTAATAGCAGCTAGGTAGTACAGATCGGAATGGAAGACAATATGAAGCCAAACAGGTAATAGTCTTTGCACAGTGAAGTCAAACAGACCAGGCAAACAAACAATGACTTCACGAAGACAAACTGAAATGTAAAGTAGATAGGATAGAACCGGTACCTCAATGAAGACAAGGATTTCATAGATCAGTTCCAGTTGCTGTGACAACTGTACGAATGGTCAGGGAGGCTGAGCTTGAACTCAGAAGACCACGTCTTCACCTTATCCCCCTTGAGCTAAGGACACCCAGTCCTCGCGCAATCACTCTGGTAAGTCTTCAAGGTAGACTTCCAAACCTTCACAGACTCCGTACACCGGCGATCCACAGTGACTCTTGGATCCTCAGAACGTGACGCCTAACCGGCTGGAGGATACACAGTCCTCAAGTGTAACAAGTCTTCAGGTCACGCAGACAGAAAAGCTTCAGTGATGCCTAACACTTTTTGCCGCTGGGTGTTTTTGGGCTTTGTCCTCGCAAGGATCTCTCTCTCAAAGGCTTCGGAGGTGGGTTGCTCTCAAACGACAAAAGCCGTGCACTAACTCTAAGCAGCCACTAATTTATGGTGTAGGGGGTGGGCTATTTATAGCCAGGAAGCAACTCGACATGATATGTCCGAAATGACCCTGGGTCACTAAGGAACCGACACGTGTCCAACGGTCGAATTTCAAACACACGTGGCAGCTTGGCTTGGGCTACAAGCAAAGCTGACTCATCCAACTCTGGATAAGATTTGCTCTCATGGTCTTCGCTCGAAGACATGGGATTTCGGTTGAGCATCACGTCAGTCTTCTGACTTTGTTCACTTGGACCCCACTTAATAGTACGGTGGTTCCTATGACTTAAGAAAGAAGAAAATGAAACTACGAAAGAAACTATGTCTTCGCACTCCATAGTCTTCAAGTGAATGTCTTCACACGTCATTATCTTAGTCATGAATGTCTTCACGAACCACCATTATCTTCAATGTCTTCATACATTTTTAGGGGTCATCTCTGGTAGGAAAACTGAATCAATGAAGGACTTCTACATGTGTGATGTCTACTGCGCAACCTTCTCCTTGTAGACGTTGTTGGGCCTCCAAGTGCAGAGGTTTGTAGGACAGTAGCAAATTTCCCTCAAGTGGATGACCTAAGGTTTATCAATCCGTGGGAGGCGTAGGATGAAGATGGTCTCTCTCAAACAACCCGGCAACCAAATAACAAAGAGTCTCGTGTGTCCCCAACACACCCAATACAATGGTAAATTGTATATGTGCACTAGTTCGGCGAAGAGATGGTGATACAAGTGCAATATGGATGGTAGATATAGGTTTTTGTAATCTGAAAATATAAAAACAGCAAGGTAACTAATGATAAAAGTGAGCGTAAACGGTATTGCAATGCTAGGAAACAAGGCCTAGGGTTCATACTTCACTAGTGCAAGTTCTCTCAACAATAATAACATAATTGGATCACATAACTATCCCTCAACATGCAACAAAGAGTCACTCCAAAGCCACTAATAGCGGAGAACAAACGAAGAGATTATGGTAGGGTACGAAACCACCTCAAAGTTATTCTTTCCAATCAATCCATTGGGCTATTCCTATAAGTGTCACAAACAACCCTAGAGTTCGTACTAGAATAACACCTTAAGATACAAATCAACCAAAACCCTAATGTCGCCTAGATACTCCAATGTCACCTCGAGTATCCATGGGTATGATTATACGACATGCATCACACAATCTCAGATTCATCTATTCAACCAACACATAGAACCTCAAAGAGTGCCCCAAAGTTTCTACCGGAGAATCACGACAAAAACGTATGCCAACCCCTATGCATAGGTTCATGGGCGGAACCCGCAAGTTGATCACCAAAACATACATCAAGTGAATCACGTGATATCCCATTGTCACCACAGATACGCACGGCAAGACATACATCAAGTGTTCTCAAATCTTTAAAGACTCAATCCGATAAGATAACTTCAAAGGGGAAACTCAATCCATTACAAGAGAGTAGAGGGGGAGAAGAAACATAAGATCCAACTATAATGGCAAAGCTCGCGATACATCAAGATCGTGCCAAATCAAGAACACGAGAGAGAGAGAGAGAGAGAGAGAGAGAGAGAGAGAGATCAAACACATAGCTACTGGTACATACCCTCAGCCTCGAGGGTGAACTACTCCCTCCTCGTCATGGAGAGCGCCGGGATGATGAAGATGGCCACCGGTGAGGGATCCCCCCTCCGGCAGGGTGCCGGAACAGGGTCCCGATTGGTTTTTGGTGGCTACAGAGGCTTGCGGCGGCGGAACTCCCGATCTATTCTGTTCCCCGATCGTTTTAGGATATATGGATATATATAGGCGGAAGAAGTACGTCAGGGGAGCCACGAGGGGCCCACGAGGGTGGAGGGCGCGCCCAGGGGGGTGGGCGCGCCCCCTGCCTCGTGCCTTCCTCGTTGCTTTCTTGATGTGGACTCCAAGTCTCCCGGGTAGCTTTCCTTCCAAAAATAACTTCTCCAGAAGGTTTCATTCCGTTTCGACTCCGTTTGATATTCCTTTTCTTCGAAACACTGAAACAAGGAAAAAAACAGGAACTGGCACTAGGCTCTGGGTCAATAGGTTAGTCCCAAAAATAATATAGAAGTGTTTAATAAAGCCCATAAACATCCAAAATAGATAATATAATAGCATGGACCAATAAAAAATTATAGATACGTTGGAGACGTATCAGCATCCCCAAGCTTAATTCCTGCTCGTCCTCGAGTAGGTAAATGATAAAAACAGAATTTTTGATGTGGAATGCTACTTGGCATAATTTCAATGTAATTCTTCTTAATTGTGGTATGAATATTCAGATCCGAAAGATTCAAGATAAAAGTTCATATTGACATAAAAATAATAATACTTCAAGCATACTAACTAAGCAATTATGTCCTCTCAAAATAACATGGCGAAAGAAAGTTCATCCCTACAAAATCATATAGTTTAGTCATGCTCCATTTTCGTCACACAAGAATGCTCTCATCATGCACAACCCCGATGACTAGCCAAGCAATTGTTTCATACTTTAGTAATCTCAAACTTTTTCAACCTTCACGCAATACATGAGCGTGAGCCATGGATATAGCACTATGGGTGGAATAGAATATGATGATGGGGGTTATGTGGAGAAGACAAAAAAGGAGAAAGTCTCACATCAACGAGGCTAATCAATTAGCTATGGAGATGCCCATTGATTGATGTTAATGCAAGGAGTAGGGATTGCCATGCAACGGATGCACTAGAGCTAATAAATATATGAAAGCTCAACAAAAGAAACTAAGTGGGTGTGCATCCAACTTGCTTGCTAATGAAGACGTAGGGCACTTGAGGAGGCCCATTGTTGGAATATACAAGCCAAGTTCTATAATGAAAAATTCCCACTAGTATATGAAAGTGACAAAACAAGAGACTCTCTATCATGAAGATTATGGTGCTACTTTGAAGCACAAGTGTGGTAAAAGGATAGTAACATTGTCCCTTCTCTCTTTTTCTCTCATTTTTTGGGCCTTCTCTTTTTTATGGCCTTTCTCTTCCTTTTTTTGATTACTCACTTGGGATAATGCTCTAGAAAATGATGATCATCACACTTCTATTTATTTACAACTCAGTGATTACAACTCGATACTAGAACAAAGTATGACTCTATATGAATGCCTCTGGCGGTGTACCGGGATATGCAATGAACCAAGAGTGACATGTATGAAAGAATTATGAACGGTGGCTTTGCCACAAATACTATGTCAACTACATGATCATGCAAAGCAATATGACAATGATGAACGTGTCATGATAAACGGAATGGTGGAAAGTTGCATGGCAATATATCTCGGAATGGCTATGGAAATGCCATAATAGGTAGGTTTGGTGGCTATTTTGAGGAAGATATAGGGAGGTTTATGTGTGAAAGAGCGTATCATATCACGGGGTTTGGATGCACCGGCGAAGTTTGCACCAACTCTCAATGTGAGAAAGGACAATGCACGGTACCGAAGAGGCTAGCAATGGTGGAAAGGTGAGAGTGCGTATAATCTATGGACTCAACATTAGTCATAAAGAACTCACATACTTATTGCAAAAATCTACAAGTCATCAAAAACCAAGCACTACGCGCATGCTCCTAGGGGGATAGATTGGTAGGAAAAGACCATCGCTCGTCCCCGACCGCCACTCATAAGGAGGACAATCAAAGAACACCTCATGTTTCAAATTTGTTACATGACGTTTACCATACGTGCATGCTACGGGACTTGCAAACCTCAACACAAGTATTTCTCAAATTCACAACTACTCAACTAGCACAACTTTAATATTACTACCTCCATGTCTCAAAACAATCATCAAGCATCAAACTTCTCTTAGTATTCAATGCACTCATAAGAAAGTTTTTACTAGTCTTGAATACCTAGCATATTAGGATTAAGAAAATTACCATGCTATTTAAGACTCTCAAAATAATATAAGTGAAGCATGAGAGTTCATCTATTTCTTCAAAATAAAACCACCATTATGCTCTAAAAGATATAAGTGAAGCACTAGAGCAAACGACAAACTACTCCGAAAGATATAAGTGAAGATCAGTGAGTAGTCGGATAATTATGCAACTATGTGAAGACTCTCTAACATTTAAGAATTTCAGATCTTGGTATTTTATTCAAACAGCAAGCAAAGCTAAAGAAAATAAAATGACGCTCCAAGCAAAACACATATCATGTGGTGAATAAAAATATAGCTCCAAGTAAAGTTACCGATGAACAAAGACGAAAGAGGGGATGCCATCCGGGGCATCCCCAAGCTTAGGCTCTTGGTTGTCCTTGGATATTACCTTGGGGTGCCTTGGGCATCCCCAAGCTTAGGCTCTTGCCACTCCTTATTCCATAGTCCATCGAATCTTTACCCAAAACTTGAAAACTTCACAACACAAAACTTAACAGAAAATCTCATGAGCTCCGTTAGCGAAAAACAAAACACCACTTCAAGGTACTGTAATGAACTCATTATTTATTTGTATTGGTGTTAAACCTACTGTATTCAAACTTCTCTATGGTTTATAAACTATTTTACTAGCCATAGAGTCATCAAAATAAGCAAACAACACACGAAAAACAGAATCTGTCAAAAACAGAACAGTCTGTAGTAATCTGTAACTAACGCAAACTTCTGGAACTCAAAAAATTCAGCCAAAATAGGGCGACCTGATAATTTGTTTATTGATCTGGTGCAATTGGAATCAGTATTTTATCACGTTCTGGTGATTTTTAATAATCGTTTTCGTGAACAGAAAGTTTCTGGAATTTTCAGCAGGATCAAATAACTATCATCCAAGAAGATCCTATAGGTCTTACTTGGCACAAACACTAATTAAAACATAAAACCACATCTAACCAGAGGCTAGATGATTTATTTATTACTAAACAGAACCAAAAAGCAAAGAACTAAAATAAAAATTGGGTTGCCTCCCAACAAGCGCTAACGTTTAACGCCCCTAGCTAGGCATGATGATTTCAATGATGCTCACATAAAAGATAAGAATTGAAACATAAAGAGAGCATCATGAAGAATATGAATAGCACATTTAAGTCTAACCCACTTCATATGCATAGGGATTTTGTGAGCAAACAACTTATGGGAACAATAATCAACTAGCATAGGAAGGCAAAACAAGCATAACTTTAAAACTTTAAGCACATAGAGAGGAAACTTGATATTATTGCAATTCCTACAAGCATATATTCCTCCCTCATAATAATTTTCAGTAGCATCATGAATGAATTCAACAATATAACCAAAACCTAAAGCATTCTTTTCATGATCTACAAGCATAGAATTTTTATTACTTTCCACATAAGCAAATTTATTCTCATGAATAGTAGTGGGAGCAAACTCAACAAAATAACTATCATATGATTGAGAATTAAGATCAAGATGACAAGTTTCATGGTTATCATTATTCTTTAAATCATACGTGTCATCACAATAATCATCATAGATAGGAGGCATGCTTTCATCATAGTAAATTTGCTCATCAAAGCTTGGGGGACAAAAAATATCATCTTCATCAAACATAGCTTCCCCAAGCTTGGGACAAACATTAATTGCAGCAAATATATTCTCAAAAACATCATCTTCATCAAACATAGCATCCCCAAGCTTGGGCCTTTTCATATCATAAGCATAATCACTCTCATCATCAATAGTATGGATAGCACCAATAGTATAGCAAACATTATTATCATATTCTTCCAAGCAAATGCCAAAAAGATTTTCAAGATCATAAGAAGTGTCACTATCTTCCCAATCATAATCATCACAACAAGCAATAGGCATAACGAGATCATCATCAAGTGCATCATCTTCCACAATTATTTTTGATTCATTTTCATGAGGCACAACAATAATAGGAGCAACATTATTTGGGAGAGATATCTTTTTACCTCTCTTCCTTTTTCTTTTCTTCTTCTTCACCACATCATGTGTGGGTTCAAGCCTCTTTTTTGAGCTCCTTATTGATGAGATTGGTTGAATAGAAAGCTCCTCCTCGTTACCTGATTCATCATAAGAAATAATAGGAGGATATTGGGAAGTCTCTTCCCTTTCGTTAGCATTCTCTTCATCTTCTATTTGTTTTCTTTTCTTTATGTAATTGGCAATATAAGGATTTTCAATGCAATTCACCGCACAATACATATAAATCTTCTCTAGATCAAAATCAAGAAATCTATCAAGATTAAACTTTGGAATACCCTCAGTTATACGTTTCATTTCCTCATACCCCAAAAGAAGACTAAGCTCTTTATGATGCTCAAGGGTAATCAAATTATCACAATTTTTGGATACGATTTGGTCATGAAACAATTTGCATTGGAGATTTAAATGACCATGTTCATTGCAAAGTTCACAAGGGGCGCGAAAAATATTGAATTTTTCAGCACAAACATCAAGACTTTCTTGCAACAATTTAGTTTCTAAATACTTATGCCTCTTGCAATATCTATCTTTCCTATTTGGTGTGTACTTGCAAACCCAATGTACTCCACAAAAATTGACATGTTTATAGGAGACATTTTCATCATAACTAGTGCAATCATCATTAGTACTATGGATATTCAAGGAGTTCATACTAACAACATTGCAATCATGCTCATCATTCAAAGATTTAGTGCCAAACATTTTAATACATTCTTCTTCTAACACTTTGGCACAATTTTCCTTTCCATCATACTCACGAAAGATATTAAAAAGACGAAGCGTATGAGACAAACTCAATTCCATTTTTTTATATATTTTTCTTTTATAAAGTAAACTAGTGCTAAAACAAGAAACAAAAAGATTCGATTGCAAGATCTAAAGATATACCTTCAAGCACTCACCTCCCCGGCAACGGCGCCAGAAAAGAGCTTGATGTCTACTATGCAACCTTCTCCTTGTAGACGTTGTTGGGCCTCCAAGTGCAGAGGTTTGTAGGACAGTAGCAAATTTCCCTCAAGTGGATGACCTAAGGTTTATCAATCCGTGGGAGGCGTAGGATGAAGATGGTCTCTTTCAAACAACCCTGCAACCAAATAACAAAGAGTCTCGTGTGTCCCCAACACACCCAATACAATGGTAAATTGTATATGTGCACTAGTTCGGCGAAGAGATGGTGATACAAGTGCAATATGGATGGTAGATATAGGTTTTTGTAATCTGAAAGTATAAAAACAGCAAGGTAACTAATGATAAAAGTGAGCGTAAACGGTATTGCAATGCTAGGAAACAAGGCCTAGGGTTCATACTTTCACTAGTGCAAGTTCTCTCAACAATAATAACATAATTGGATCACATAACTATCCCTCAACATGCAACAAAGAGTCACTCCAAAGCCACTAATAGCGGAGAACAAACAAAGAGATTATGGTAGGGTACGAAACCACCTCAAAGTTATTCTTTCCAATCAATCCATTGGGCTATTCCTATAAGTGTCACAAACAACCCTAGAGTTCGTACTAGAATAACACCTTAAGATACAAATCAACCAAAACCCTAATGTCGCCTAGATACTCCAATGTCACCTCAAGTATCCGTGGGTATGATTATACGACATGCATCACACAATCTCAGATTCATCTATTCAACCAACACAGAGAACCTCAAAGAGTGCCCCAAAGTTTCTACCGGAGAATCACGACGAAAACGTGTGCCAACCCCTATGCATAGGTTCATGGGAGGAACCCGCAAGTTGATCACCAAAACATACATCAAGTGAATCACGTGATATCCCATTGTCACCACAGATACGCACGGCAAGACATACATCAAGTGTTCCCAAATCTTTAAAGACTCAATCCGATAAGATAACTTCAAAGGGGAAAATCAATCCATTACAAGAGAGTACAGAGGGAGAAGAAACATAAGATCCAACTATAATAGCAAAGCTCGCGATACGTCAAGATCGTGCCAAATCAAGAACACGAGAGAGAGAGAGAGAGAGATCAAACACATAGCTACTGGTACATACCCTCAGCCCCGAGGGTGAACTACTCCCTCCTCGTCATGGAGAGCGTCGGGATGATGAAGATGGCCACGGGTGAGGGATCCCCCTCCGGCAGGGTGCCGGAACAGGGTCCCGATTGGTTTTTGGTGGCTACAGAGGCTTGCGGCGGCGGAACTCCCGATCTATTCTGTTCCCCGATCGTTTTAGGGTATATGGATATATATAGGCGGAAGAAGTACGTCAGGGGAGCTACGAGGGGCCCACGAGGGTGGAGGGCGCGCCCCCTGCCTCGTGCCTTCCTTGTTGCTTTCTTGACGTGGACTCCAAGTCTCCCGGGTTGCTTTCCTTCCAAAAATAACTTCTCTAGAAGGTTTCATTCCGTTTTCGACTCCGTTTGATATTCCTTTTCTTCAAAACACTGAAACAAGGAAAAAAACAGGAACTGGCACTGGGCTCTGGGTCAATAGGTTAGTCCCAAAAATAATATAAAAGTGTTTAATAAAGCCCATAAACATCCAAAACAGATAATATAATAGCATGGAACAATCAAAAATTATAGATACGTTGGAGACGTATCAATGTGTTATGTTGCAATTCTCACAAACACATTAGTCCCTCAACCACGTTTGTCATCAATACACCAAAACCAATTAGGGGTGATACTAGATGCACTTACAGTCACTGTGTTGTCGCGTCCATTAAGAGGAAGTTGCAGGAGAGGGGGAATGTGTGCCTTTTTTCGGAGCCGAAACATGGAAAGAGTGGATTGAGAGACGTGCGAGAAGAGGGAAGATGTACGAACGAAATGACGATGAACGAAATGGACGTACCATCGCAATAGCAGACCTTGCCTTTAATAGTAGAGAAAAGTCGATTTATACCGCTATAAAAAAGGAAAACTAAATGACGCGTTTTTTGGGGGAAACTCTTACCATCACTCCGCGGATCGCAGCAGCCGCGGCCACCCCCCACTCCGTTACACGTGTCCCAGTGAGAGCCCGCATACTATCCTTTGTCGAACGCACTTCTGCAACATGAGCTATGTTTCTGAAACATATGTAGTGTTGCAATGGTGTACGACGTGTCTACGTTTTGCAACAAAACTACTCTTGCAAAAAATTTCTACAACAAGACCTCGGTTGCAAAAAAAATATTGCAACAAAAACTCAATCACAAAAAATGCAACAAAACATCTATTGCAAAAAAATCTTACAAGACATGTGTTGCAATGGTGGGACGCGCTCGGCCGCTTGATGCGGCAAATCTGACGGCCAGCGATCCGGCTGATCTTTTAAAAAGACCAGCCGACGCCCGACGGACGCATAGCACGCCTTTTTTGTTTGTTTGGATGGGTTCTAAACGGTGCGTTAAGGGTAAATTTTGCATAGGTACCCGAAGCCCAATAGACAAGTCGGCCCAACCTGTCGGTAGTCTGCCTAATGGCCCAATGACAAGATTAGTCCAAACCAAAACCCAACCTCCAAAAAAGAAGTCCAAACCAAAACCCTCACCTCTTCCTCCCCTTCTCCCGTCGCCGCCAGCGCCGTCGCCTCCTCCTCCCGCCGCCCTCGTTCCGATGGCCGACGCACCGGAGCAACCTACGTCAGACCCACCCACACCGCCGCAGGAGTCTATCCAAAGGCCTAAGAAAAATAAGAAAGACCGGAGGAAGAAACCGAAGAAAGCCGCCCCCTCCTCCTCTGGCGCCACCATGGTCGAGGACCCCTTCCTCGTCCTCGCCGGCGGCAAGGAAGGAGGTAACGAGCTGACTTTCCAGTACTGGGCTCCACGTTGGTTCGGTTTGTCTCTGTGGTTACTGACGTGCCTGGGGATTCGGCGCAGGGTTCCTGGAGCTGGAGGAGATCGACGGGGCCGACTTTGGGATCTTCGGGAGCGTCATGGAGGACGTGGGGGCAAGTGAGAAGAAAGCATGGAATGACTAGAAGAAGAAGAAGAAAAAGAAACACAAGCGAGGGGATGCCAAGGCTTGGATGGCGATGTAGGCGGCGATGGTGATGGTGATGGCGATTGTGCAGGCGATTCGGTAGCTGAGAGCGAGGAGGAGGGTGAGAAGGGTGAGAAGAAAGGAAAGAGGAAGAAGAGGAACAAGAAGAAGAGGAGGGTGAAGGATAATGATTCAGAGAGCAAGAAGGATGTTGCTGATGACAATGTGGAAGGTGCTTAGTTTCTCATTTTCAGCTTGTGTCTTCGGACCATTTGCTTTTGTAGCTCTTAGACTGTAGTTTTTGCATTCTTTACTATGTGCTTCTATTAGTTGTGATTTGCCAAATTTATAGTTAATAATACTGTTGTGTGCTTCCAGATATGCAAGATGACATTGAAAATATGCAACAAGACAACAAAGATGAGGTGAAATTGGGTGAGGATGAACTTTATGCATGGCTAGCTAAGATTGCATCCCCTTCTTATCAAGGCAATGCACAGGCTTGGGTTCAATGAACCAACACCTATACAGAAGGCTTGCATTCCTGCAGGGGCTCATCAGGGCAAGGTTTGTCAATGTTAACTCATAGGCCACTGGCCATTGGCTTTTTCTACAAGAAAATGGTGACACTATTCTTTACTGAAAATATAGTATTGTTCTTATGCTTGTTGCTTTCATAAGTTGCCTAATGGATATACTATTTTATTAAACTGATAGTGCTATTTTTCGTCCCTCCTAGTTAATACTCCAGATGAAGCCTTAGGTCTTTTAACCATGCTCTTGTATAATTTTTTACACTGCAACAGGATGTTATTGGAGCAGCTGAGACAGGTTCTGGCAAGACACTTGCTTTTGGTCTCCCTATTTTGCAGCGCCTTCTTGAAGAATGAGAGAAGACCACAAGATTACATGTAGAAGATGAAAAATCGGTGGAGGGAAGTTCTACAGGAGGCCCACTCAGAGCACTTATTTTGACACCCACCAGAGAACTTGCCAAACAGGTATAAGGATGACCTACCATAGTGCAATTTACATTTGGCGTGGAATTTAATTGTTTGATGATGCTGTAGCAGTGTAGCTATAAATCTACGCTCTCCATCCTATTGCCCTTACCGCTTAATTGGGTTCAAATTTCCCTAGCTTATTCAGTTTGAGTTCTGAATATCGTTGGTCCTGTAATTTCTTCTGTGCAAGCTTTCACCTCTATTAGAATATGAGGTACTATGAGTGTGTTTGGTTGAGGTCACCAGGTAGAATGTAATGGGACGATTCCGTCCCGGGAGCCCGTTCTAGTGTTTGGTTTGTCCAAGGAAGAGGAACCCACCGGTTCCTCGGAACGGCATATGCCCCCTTTATGCCGAACCGAGTGATTCCTCCAAATTGAGCGGACCGCACGGAACAGCTCGCTCACGCGCCTCGCTCCGCTCCGTCTCTCATCTCTCCCTCACATCCGGCAGGCACCGGAGGCAGCGCCAGAAGGAGGCGAGCAGCGGCAAGCAGCAAAAAGGCGGCGGCGGATCGACTCCAAGTCGTGCTCCTATCCTCACCGTCGGCAGGCAGCAACAGGCGCCGGTGTCCCCTCCTCTTCTTGTCGGATCTGTCTAGGTCCAGCGACGGCGGCGGCCATCTCTGGTAGCCGGCCGACTCTCTCTCGCTCCGCCCCCACCAAGAGCAGCAAGGACCCGAGTGCTCGTGCGTCGTCGGACCCCGCGCCATGGCGCTGCTGCTTTCTCTTGCATGTGTCGTGCTCTTGGCCGGCCCTTGCTGCTCGTGGCCTGCACTTGCTGCTGCTACTGTTGCTTTGTGCCGTGCTGCTACTACTGTTGCCTTCCGTGCTCCCGCTGAATTTGATATTTTGTGCGCAGAATGCAGATGACAGAAACGTGATGAAATTTTGAGGCAAAGTGTTGCTGATAGCTGATTAGTACTACAAGATCGTCCACTTTTTGTTTTTGTTCTGAGAAGATTGTAATCACACACCACATTGCATGGCTGGTGTTTTTATTCGCGTGCAGATTGTGCTTGAGTTTCATGTTAAGTTGCAAAGGTTCGATGCCTGGGTGATACACTGATACTAGCTGCTTGGATCTAACACTTGTTTTGGGTGTATACCATCATTTAGAATTGAAAGAATTGTTGTAGTGATGATTTTTTTGCCACTATATATGTGTCGTATTCGCGTTTGACACCAATGTTCAATATATTGTAGATAATCACAACAACACAAGTGGAGGGATGAACAAATCCATTCCATTCCATCTCTGAAACCAAACACCAAAATTTAACCATTCCATTCCATCAAATTGCCCCTACCAAACACCGAAATGTAACCATTCCATTCCATCAAATTCGTGTTTGCCTTTACCCTTTGATCCTATCCTACCCACTCGGTATTTAGATTTTGATGCCTTAAAAGAGCATAAGATTCTCAAGGGAAGGGCTGATAACTTCACTTATAATTTGTTGTTTAACCAATCACATGTTGTGGACACATATTTGCCTGCTCCTGCTCTTTTTTACTATAACAGTAAGGAAAGATATTTTGTTCTTGAGAGCGAGGCCCGAGCTCACAACGCAGCAGTGCTGGCGGCACGGCGTGCCGAGGCATCCGCACCGTGAGCCTCCGTGAGCTACCACGCTGACTACTACCCTCCAGGCTACTGATCGATTACCAAGTTAGGCCAAAAGCCTAAGCTTGGGAGAGTACGTGTTCTCACCGACATTATATTCATGTTCACATATTACTCTAGTTTTCGGTTCTCACACTTTTTCATTGTATCATCCATGCTTAGATTTATTTTATTGCTTTCTTCTTGTGTGTTTGAATAACTTTAGAAAAAACAAAAAAAATAGTTGTAGTAATTTACTTTCTATGCATGCTTAGTAGTAGTATTAAAAAGAAAATCGAAAAAGATTTCCTTGTTCTTCTTTTGTTTGTTGGGAGCTTTCCTGTGTAAATAGTTTTTCTCGTTTTTGCTTTCTAGTTGCTTGTTGAAGAAAACCAAAAACTCCAAAAACATTTCAGTGTGTTTCTCTGAATTTTTTTCTTTTTTATTTGAGTTGTGCCGAGTAGAAGACCACGATGAAAATGTTGAGTGGCTCTCATATGAATAACCGTTGAACTAATAAAGAGCACATTTTACCTTGTCTTGTCCTGTTGAATAAAATGTTTTGCAGATTACAACTTAGTCCATGGCACTCTTGCACTATTATTATTTTCATATCGTTTGGTCGTGCAAGTGAAAGGCAATAATGACGACATTTGATGAACTGGCCGTGGCAAAGAGAAACCAGTATGAACTCGACTTGTTCTGTTTGTGTAAATATGTTTAACCTAGTATCCAGGCTTCAACCCATTATGATTAAACATGTTTGCAATGACAATTAGAGATTATAGTTTCTCATGCCATAAGTAGCTGGGAGCTGATAATGATTTATCTTGGATATCAACATAGCGTTAAAATGATTGTGATGTAGTATGATGATATGGTATCCTGCTCCGAATGTTCGAGTGACTTGACTTGGTACATGTTCATGCATGTAGTTGAATCAAAACCAACATAGCCTTTATAATGTTTATGTTCATGGTGTTCATATCCTACTCATGCTAGTGTCCAATGTTACTTATGCATAATGCTTGGTCATGATCGTTGTTGCTCTCTAGCTGGCCGCTTAGCAATCTTAATTGCTAGCCTTTGCCTGTACTAAGCGGGAATTCTGCTTGTACGTCAAAAACCTTGAACCCAAAGTTATTCCAGATGAGTCCACCATACCTATCTATATGCGGTATTACCCTGCTGTCCTAAGTAAATTTGCATATGCCACCTCTAAAAACTTCTAAAAATTATCCTTTTTGTGTGCCTGGACCGTTCATGGAACGACAGGAGGTGGTCGATATCTTCCGTGCTAAGCGGGTTATCCTCAGGTCGAGTGTTTATTCACTCGCCATCGCACGAGGAAATGGGCGGTAATAGGGATGCCCAGTCCCAAACTGCAAACATGAAAAAGAGTTCATCTCTGAAATAATCAAACAAAAACTCCCAATGGAGTCAAAACCTTTACTTTCTGCTTGGGAACTGCCACTAGCGTGCTTAGCATGGAAGATGTTGATAACTGATGGTCGTGAAGTGAATAAGAAGGGTGCATGTCTCAAAATATCATTTATCTCTGTTTTAAAAATTGAGCTCTGGCACCTCTGCGAATCACTGCTTCCCTCTGCGAAGGGACTATCTATTTACTTTTATGTTGTGTCATCACCTTCTAAAAACAAGCGCCAGAAACTGAGTAGAGCACATCTGTCATGATTTATGCATTGTGTATAGCTAATGTTGGGTGCATCATGACTGGATCTTTTCTACCATGAATTACAATGTTTAGTCGCTGCTTGAACTTTGGAGGTGCTCTACATTTATGTTTTGCGGTCTCAGAAACGGCTAGCGAGATACCACTATTGTCATATTATATCATGGTTGTTTTACAACATGTTGCTGTTTGAGATATCTTATTATTGCTCGCTAGCTGATTATGTCATTGATATGAATCATTATAATCTTTAAGAGTTATTGTTGACATGGTTAGTTATAATGTTGGCTGAAAACCTAGGTGCTCTTTAAGCTTATTTATTCAAACAAGAGCAAAAGAGTTAGTAAAAGTTTTTCTTTCTCACTTTCAGTTTATCAACTGAATTGCTTGAGGACAAACAAAGTTTTAAGCTTGGGGGAGTTGATACGTCTCCAACGTATCTACTTTTTCTCACGCTTTTCCTCTTGTTTTGGACTCTTTTGCATGATTTGGATGAAACTAACTCCGGACTGGCACTGTTTTCAGCAGAACTACCATGGTGTTGTTTTTGTGCAGAAATAAAAGTTCTCGGAATGGAACGAAACTTTGCGAGGATTTTTTTATATCAATAATAAGAATTTCTGGAGCCAAGAGCCACCACAGAGGGGCCCCTGGGTGGGCACAACCCACCAGGGTGCGCCCCCCTCTCGTGGCGCGCCCACATGGGTTGTACCCACCTGGTGGCCCCGCTGACGACCCCCCTGATACTATAAAATCACATATTTCCAGAAAAAAATCAAAGAGAAAGAATTATCACGATCCACGAGACGGAGTGATACGTCTCCAACGTATCTATAATTTTTGATTGCTTCATGCTATATTATATTCTGTTTTGGATGATTAATGGGCTTTGTTATACACTTTTATATTATTTTTGGGACTTACCTATTAACCGGAGGCCCAGCCCAAATTGCTGTTTTTTTGCCTATTTCAGAGTTTCGCAGAAAAAGAATATCAAACGGAATGAAACCTTCAGGAATGTGATTTTCGGAACAAACGTGATCCAGAGGACTTGGAGTCTATGTCAAGAAATCAACCAGGAGAGCATGAGGCAGGGAGGCGCGCCTACCCCCCTGGGCACGCCCTCCACCTTCGTGGGGCCCATGTTGCTCCACCGACGTACTTCTTCCTCCTATATATACCTACGTACCCCAAACCAACAGAAGCATACACGAAAACCTAATTCCACCGCCGCAACCTTCTGTACCCGTGAGATCCCATCTTGGGGCCTTTTCCGGCGTCCTGCCGGAGGGGGCATTGATCACGGAGGGCTTCTACATCAACACCATAGCCTCTCCGATGATGTGTGAGTAGTTTACCCCAGACCTTCGGATCCATAGTTATTAGCTAGATGGCTTCTTCTCTCTCTTTGGATCTCAATACAAAGTTCTCCATGATTCTCGTGGAGATCTATTCGATGTAATCTTCTTTTGCGGTGTGTTTGTTGAGACCGATGAATTGTGGGTTTATGATCAAGTTTATCTATGAACAATATTTGAATCTTCTCTGAATTATTTATGTATGATTGGTTATCTTTGCAAGTCTCTTCAAATTATCAGTTTGGTTTGGCCTACTAGATTGATCTTTCTTGCAATGGGAGAAGTGCTTAGCTTTGGGTTCAATCTTGCGGTGTCCTTTCCCAGTGACAGCAGGGGCAGCAAGGCACGTATTGTATTGTTGCCATCGAGGATAACAAGATGGGGTTTATTTCATATTGCATGAGTTTATCCCTCTACATCATGTCATCTTACTTAAAGCATTACTCTGTTCTTTTGAACTTAATACTCTAGATGCATGCTGGATAGCGGTCGATGTGTGGAGTAATAGTAGTAGGTGCAGGTAGGAGTCGGTCTACTTGTCACGGACGTGATGCCTATATACATGATCATACCTAGATATTCTCATAACTATGCTCAATTCTATCAATTGCTCAACAGTAATTTGTTCACCCACCGTAATACTTATGCTCTTGAGAGAAGCCACTAGTGAAACCTATGGCCCCTGGGTCTATTTTCCATCATATTAATCTTCCAACACTTAGCTATTTTTATTGCCTTTTATTTTACTTTGCATCTTTATTATAAAAATACCAAAAATATTATCTTATTATATCTATCAGATCTCACTTTCGTAAGCGACCGTGAAGAGATTGACAACCCCTTTATTGCGTTGGTTGCGAGGTTTTTATTTGTTTGTGTAGGTGCGAGGGACTTGAGCGTGGCCTTCTACTGGATTGATACCTTGGTTCTCAAAAACTGAGGGAAATACTTACGCTACTTTACTGCATCACCCTTTCCTCTTCAAGGGAAAACCAACGCAGTGCTCAAGAGGTAGCATGGAGCCGCCGCCAAGCCCTGTTCTTCCTCGGGAGGGCAGATCTGGAGTCCGTTTGGGGCTCCGGAGAGGGGGATCTTCATTCTTTGTCATCACCAACCCATCTCCATCGCCAATTCCATGATGCTCCCCATCGGGAGTGAGTAATTCCTTCGTAGGCTCGCTGGTCGGTGATGAGTTGGATGAGATTCATCATGTAATCGTGTTAGTTTTGTTAGGGCCTGATCCCTAGTATCCACTATGTTCTGGGATTGATGTTGCTATGACTTTGCTATGCTTAATGCTTGTCACTTTGGGCCCGGGTGCCATGAACTCAGGCCTGAACCGTTTATGAATTCATCATTATATCCATGTTTTAGATCCAATTTTGCAAGTTATAGTCACCTACTACGGTTATGATCCGACAACCCCGGAGTGACAACAACCGGGCCCACTCTCGGTGATGACCGTAGTTTGAGGAGTTCATGTATTCACTATGTGTTAATGCTTTGTTCTGGTTCTCTATTAAAAGGAGGCCTTAATATCCCTTAGTTTCCAATATGGACCCCGCTGCCACGGGAGGGTAGGACAAAAGATGTCATGCAAGTTCTTTTAATAAAGCACGTACGGAATACATGCCTACATTATATCGATGAATTGGAGCTAGTGCCGAATCGCCCTAGGTTATAACAGTCGCATGATGAATATCATCCAACAAGTCACCGATCCAATGCCTACGAATTTATCCTTATTGATCTTGCTGCGTTACTATTACTGTAACATCCCAAAATTCTAAATTTTGGAATGTTATAATAAACAGATAGATTGGATTGATTGTTTGATTGATTGACTGAAAGTGAGTGGAATTCGAAATCTTTTGAAAGTTAAATGAGAGGGAATAAAAGGACTTTCCCAAACTTTCATTTTGCTTTTTATGATCTCCATGAATTCAAATTCTTTTCATCACAAAACCCTCGAGAGAAGATGACATGACTTCTTCCATTTATTTAAATGACAAGGGGTGTTGAAAATATTTGAATTTCATTTGAAAATATTTCCCATTTCAGAAACTTTATGCAACTCAATGATTTTCACGAGAGAAGATAAAATGACTTCTTCAAAACATATGAAATATGAGTTGGGAGTTTCAAAGGTCAAATTCAAAGTCCTTTTGGAAATCATTTTTAGTTTGCAGTTATTTGAAGTCTTATTCAAATTATTTTTCTCCAAAATAAAAATATACAGAAAATAGGGTAACATGATTCCCTACAACAGAAAATTGGAGAGAAATAAATTTGAAATCATTTTGGTATTTTTAAAATGATTTTTATTGGATTTTATTAAGGCAGTAGCACTGTTTGATTTATTTAAATTTGTGAGGATTTTATTTGACTTCGCAAAAATGTTCATGTTGTAGAAAATCTTTTTCTGAAAATTTTGATATATTATATGCCTATATAATAGTTTTATTTATTTCGTTTTATTATTTTTTTCCTTGTCTGGAAAATGTAAAAAAAACTCTTTTCAAACAGTGCCAAGCCGAAGCCCAGCACTGCTCTCTCTCTCCCCGTCGCCGACTGGGCCGGCCCAGCGCCCGAGCCAGGCCGCGGCCCAACGGCCCAGCCCAGCACCGCTCTTCCCCGAGCTCCCGCCGCTGTCCGCCTCCCGCATGACGCCGCCGCCGTCGTGACCGCGTCGGGCACGCCTCCCGTTGCCCCTCCTCCACGCCTCGGAGCTGCCCCGCCCTCCTATAAAGCCGGAGCCCCGGGCCCCGACCTCTCTCTCTCTCCTCTCTTCTCGCCGCCGCCTC
>NC_057799.1:471963499-471970882 GCF_018294505.1 Triticum aestivum | reverse complement strand
CCTCGCCCCGCGCTCCACCGGCGCGCTCGGCCGCCGCCACCACCGCCATCGGGTCCGCCGCTCAGCGCCGCCCCTCCCCGTCCACTCCGCCCTTGCCGCGGGCCACCAGAGCTGCCGCTCCGGTCGAGCCCGAGCTGCCCGCCGCCCTTCTCCGACGCCGATGAACCCCGCCACCGCCGACCCGGTCCGCCGCCGAAAACCGCCGGTTTTCGATGAAAACCCAACCGGTATAAACCGTGAACCGCCCCGGTTTAAATTTTTTTATTCGTTTTGGTTTTATTAAGAAAACCTAGACTAGATCTATTTTTTAGGTTTTATTAAACAGCGAACGTCCACTGTTTAGATCCTATAAACGAGCGTTCACTATTTAGCTTTTTCTTTTTCTGTTATTTTCGGCCAGGGACCCATATGTGAATAATTTATTTACAGATTAGCCCCTGATCTTCAAACGTCTACAACTTTTTGCTCGTTGGTCCAAATCCAACGAAACCAACGCCCACTTCTTCGTTACGATCCCCTCTTTCCAGTAATCCAACTCAAACTTGTTTTTGAAAGTTTAAAATTTGATTTCAAACAGTTTTGAAATTGAAATTCATTTGATCACAACTTGAGTTTTATAACTCCGATTTAGTTGATTCTTTTTGCAAATCAAAGCTCTTGACCTAAACTTTTTGATAAGGCCAAATTCACGTAATTTTGGTGCTGTTAGAAATTGTTTTATGTCGCAAGAGTTATTTGCTTGGTTTTGAAGTTTTCCGAATTGTTTTCTTCGTTCTTCTCGATCTTTTGAGTGATTGCTTATGTGTGGTTACCATTGATTGCTTACGATAGATTGACCGGAGTGTGACGAGTAGATCTATCCAGAGTATTGAGTGCGAATCATCTTCATCAACATTGCAGGCAAGTTCACACTTTGATCATACCCCTTTCATACCCAGTTTTTTTATGCATTAGATCAATTCCTCAAACATTGCATGCTTAGGATCTAATTAAATTGTGGGTATTGGGAAGTAGTTGAGGTAGTACCTATTACCTGTTTTATTTATCAAACCCTTGGGAGTTACTTCTACGTTGCTATTTTATTGCCATGCTATGCTCGTAGACGTGGATTGGGTTTGAGAGATATTCATGACAGATGTGAGATTGTTAATAATGGTTTACTTAAGGTGGCAACTAAAACTCACATCTGGGTGGATTGAGGCACCTGGAGAACCCAGTGTTGTCTGTTTGTATAAGGACCGCCACCCAGGCTCAAAGGGATCATAAGATTATTCATGCTAGAAACTTCCGTGTGCAGCCACAAGCCATTATGGGCTCTGGCATAGTTGAGTAAGTTGTGTGAGCTCTTGAAGAGGTGGACTAGCAGATGTAGGGGGATTGTAGGTGTAACGGTCTGCCCGGAGTAGAGAGTAAATGCTTCTGAAAGACTGTGTCTCGATCATCCGTTTCTTAAACATCATGTAGTGCGAGAATCAAGCGGAGGCGATCGAGTCTTGTGGGGAAAAGTGCGCAGACCTCTGCAGAGTGTACAAACTAATCATGGTTAGCCGTGTCCCCGGTTATGGACATCTTGAGTATCTAGTTCTTGGATTATCCCGTTGATCTCATCATGTTACTTAATTTAAATTTGATTTGGGTTTAATCACGTTCTTAATTGGGATTGAGATGCTGTCAACCATATCAATGTTTCACAACCACCATGATAGTTAAATAAAATTTATTCCTTTGAAGTAGGGAAAAATTGGCTTTTCGCAAAAACATTATAACCATAGAGCTTTTCCACCAGCCATATATGCATGTAGTGATAGCCTTTGTTCATCATTTCTCTATGGTGTGAATTTGCCAGCATATTCCATGTGCTGACCCGTTTTCGGGCTGCAACGTTTCATGTTGCAGGATTCTTACGACGAGTAAGTGATACGTTAGGGTTACGATTTCTACACTCAACTTTGCCGTTGGTGTTGATGGGAATCCACAACCTTGTTACTTCCGCTATTTTGGATTGAGGTAATAGTATTTACGTTATTTTATACATGTGATTTACCTCTGTTATAAATCCTCGAGTACTGTGTGTGTCAGCATACCGATCCAGGGATGACACTTAAGCACAGAGACTTGATCCATTTGGGTCGGGTCGCTACAATTACTATCATCACTGTTACTCTTGCTACAAACTACTGCTATCACTGTTACTTATAGTATTGTTTCTCTCACTACTATCAAAACTATCAAACTACTTTGCTACTGATCACTTGCTGCAGATAATTAATCTCCAGGTGTGGTTGAATTGACAACTCAGCTGCTAACACCTTCAAATATTCTTTGGCTCCCCTTGTGTCGAATCTATAAATTTGGGTTAAATACTTTACCCTCGAAAACTGTTGTGATCCCCTATACTTGCGGGTTATCAGTGGTACTGTCTACCCAGAGTAAAGAGTTAATGCTTCGGAAAGACCGTGTCTCGATCATCCGTTTCTCAAACATCATGTAGTGCAAGAAATCCAACGGAGGAGATCGTTTCTTGTGGGGAAAAGTGTGCAAACCTCTGCAGAGTGTATAAACTAATCATGGTTAGCCGTGTCCCCGGTTATGGACATCTTGAGTATCTGGTACTTGAATTATTGATTTGATCTCATCACTTTACTTAATGAATTTGTTGGGTTATTAATATACTTTTGGGATTGAGTTGGAGGAACCTTCTCATTAATGACATAAACTTGGTAGTTAAATAAAATCTATTCCTTTTGTTGTAGGGAAAAATTGGCTTTATGCAAATGATAAACTTAGAGCCTCCACCAGCCAAATATGCATGTAGTGATAGCTGTTATTTGTTCATTGCTCTATAGTGTTATCTTGCCAGCATATTCCATGTGCTGACCTACACGGCTGCAACGTATCATGTTGCAGAATTTTTAGACGAAGAGTAAGGTGTGATAGGTTGTTGTCATGCACTCAGTTTTGCCGTGGCACTTATTTTATTTAGATGGCGTTCAGCCATATTATTGTAATAAGTACTCTTTATGAGACACTCGATGTAATAAGTGTGTGATTGAACTCTATTATAAATCCTCGAGTACTGTGTGTGGCAGCAATACCGATCCAGGGATGACACTTAAGCACAGAGACTACGGTCCATTGGGATCGGGTCACTACAAGATGGTATCAGAGCACACACTGACTGTAGGACGCGACCACTAGGAAATGCCACATGATACTCTTCTCTACTCATTTCTAATTCTTCTCTATTTCTACTCTATAGATGTCGGACCCCAGGAACAAGTTCACTCAGCCGGATGACAACACCCCTTTTGTATGGCACTTGAAGAAAGTCACTAGGTACCTGAACATCGACCTACCAAGCTTCACCGGAACCTTCAATGCAACTTTACCAGAAGAGGAGCGCTGGACGATTCAAGTTTGTGTCCCTGGAAGGACTTTTGCACCAACTACCGAGCCCATCGAGTTTTCTTTTGATGCACCAACTTGGAGCTTAGGGAAGAGCATGGCCGCCCACATCACCTTTGGATGCATTTGCGAGGTGTACAACAAGGATCTTGAAGACACCGTCTACCAGATATGTGGACGCCGAGATGAGCAATGGGAGATGATTTGCACTAGGAAGGATAAATACATTGCCGCCTACATACAGGAGATGAGCCAGCACATTCGTCGTTACGAGAACCAGATGTGCGCTAACATGATAGATACAAAGAAGGTGATGACCCGGAACATGGAACTAGAAGAGGAACTCAAGGCTACACGCGATGGATATGAAGAGGAAATTGTTGTACTACTGGAGCAGAATGAAGACCTGAAGAAGAAGCTAGGAATATTCATGGGGGAGCCCGAACCTAAAGTGGACATTCGTTCTGAAGACTACATCATACTAGACGACACAGGCACAGACTTCGACAGTGATGATAAAGACAATGATGATTATGAAGACGAAGCTGGAGCAGATATTATGGAGTCTTCCACCGATCAAAATTTCTAGTCGGCCACCATATTACTATTAGAATTCTTCCAAGTAGTTAGAAATCGTTTGCAAGATTTTGTAACGGTAGCTTAGATCGATTGCATGAATCTTGTTTGAATTGAGTGGTGTGAATTGAATATGTTTGTCTCATGTGTATATGGGTAGTGAAATATCTCTTTAGACCCTACTCTATTCCGTTCTCACCTCTCTAAACCTATCAGATGCCTCCGAGACGTGACCCCGGATTCGTTTTCCTGCCGGAGCTCACCCAGTTGATCCAACAGCAGAATGCCTTGATGCAGATGCTCATCCAGAACCAAGGCAACAACAACAACAACCCATCACCACCCCCAGTTGATAACTTAGCCCGTTTCATAAGGTTGAATCCGCCGGTGTTCTCTAGCGGCACCGAGCCGATTGTTGCTGATGACTGGCTCCGCAAGATTGGAAGGGAGCTGATGTGACGCCCCCGATTTGATCGTACACTAATCATGTACGCAATGTGTACGACCAAGATCAGGGACTCATGGGAAGATATCACAACACAACTCTAAAACATAAATAAGTCATACAAGCATCATAATACAAGCCAGGGGCCTCGAGGGCTCGAATACAAGTGCTCGATCATAGACGAGTCAGCGGAAGCAACAATATCTGAGTACAGACATAAGTTAAACAAGTTTTGCCTTAAGAAGGCTAGCACAAAAGTAGCAACGATCGAAGAGGCAAGGCCTCCTGCCTGGGACCTCCTAACTACTCCTGGTCGTCGTCAGCGGCCTGCACGTAGTAGTAGGCACCTCCAGTGCCGTAGGTGTCGTCGTCGACGGTGGCGTCTGGCTCCTGGACTCCAACATCTGGTTGCGACAACCAGATAGAAAGGAAAGGGGGAAAAAGAGGGAGAGAAGCAACCGTGAGTACTCATCCAAAGTACTCGCAAGCAAGGAGCTACACTACATATGCATGGGTATATGTGTAAAGGGGCATATCAGTGGACTGAACTGCAGAATGCCAGAATTAAAAGGGGGATAGCTAGTCCTGTCGAAGACTACGCTTCTGGTCATCTCCATCTTGCAGCATGTAGAAGAGAGTAGATTGAAGTCCTCCAAGTAGCATCGCATAGCATAATCCTACCCGGTAATCCCCTCCTCGTCGCCCTGTTAGAGAGCGATCACCGGGTTGTATCTGGCACTTGGAAGGGTGTATTTTATTCAGTATCCAGTTCTAGTTGTCATAAGCTCGAGGTACAACTCCGGGTCGTCCTTTTACCGAGGGACACGGCTATTCGAATAGATAAACTTCCCTGCAGGGGTGCACCACATAACCCAACACGCTCGATCCCAATTGGCCGGACACACTTTTCTGGGTCATGCCCGGCCTCGTAAGATCAACACGTCACAGCCCCACCTAGGCTAAACAGAGAGGTCAGCACGCCGGTCTAAACCTATGCGCGCAGGGGTCTGGGCCCATCGCCCTAAGCACACCTGCACGTTGCGAACGCGGCCGCGAGCAGACCTAGCAACCCACACGATCACGGCGGTTACGTCAAAGCGGTCCAACACGGCGCGCGCCACTCAGTCGCTGACGTCAAAAGAGCTTCGGCTGATACCACGACGTCGGGATACCCATAACTACTCCCACGTAGATGGTTAGTGCGTATAGACCAAATGGCCAGACTCAGATCAAATACCAAGATCTCGTTAAGCGTGTTAAGTATCCGCGAACGCCGACCAGGGCCAGGCCCACCTCTCACCTAGGCGGTCTCAACCTGCCCTGTCGCTCCGCCACAAAGATCCACTTGCGGGTACTCCTACGAGCCGACCCGACTTTAGTCATCACATGTGTCATGTATATAGTATATAAGTATATGCCCGTGATCACCGCCCAGGTGATCACGGCCCGATAGTATAGCACAGCAGACGGACAAGAATGTAGGGCCACTGATGGAAATCTAGCATCCTAGACTAAGCAGTAGGATAGCAGGTAAGGGGAACAACTGTAGCAACAATGACAGGCTATGCAACAGAATAGGATTAATCGAAAGCAGTAACATGCTACACTACTCTAATGCAAGCAGTAGAGATTAGAGTAGGCGATATCTGGTGATCAAAGGGGGGGCTTGCCTGATTGCTCTGTCAAGTAGGAGGGGTCGTCGACTCCGTAGTCGAGCTGGGCAGCAGCAGGGTCGGTCTCGTAGTCTACCGGAGAGAAGAGGGGGAAGAAACAGTAAATACAAGGCAAACATAAGCATGACGATGCGTGACATGACAATGAGCGGTGCTAGGGGTGCCCTAACGCGACAGTAGGTGGTACCGGTGAAGGGGGGGGGAACATCCGGGAGGTATGCCCGATGTTTCGCGTTTTCGGACAGACGGATCGGAGGGGGAAAGTTGCTAGTTCGATAGGTTAGGGAGGTGCGGTGGACGAACGGACTGCGTATTCGGATTCGTCTCGTCGTTCTGAGCAACTTTCATATAGAAAACATTTTCATCCGAGTTACGGTTTAAAAGATATGAATTTTCAAAGTTTATTTGAATTTCTGGAATTATTTAATTAACAGAAAAAGGGATATGACGTCAGCATGACGTAGGAGTGACGTCAGCGGTTAACAGTCCGGGTTGACTGGTCAAACTAACAAGGGGGACCCACCTGTCATAGACAGTGGGTTAACAGAGGATTAACTAATTAGTTTTTTAGCTAATTAACTACTGGGCCCACCTGTCAGTGAGAGATTAATTAAACTATTATTTTTATTTATAAAACATTTTCTTTTTCTTTTCTTTTTTTAATTTTTGCGGCGGGGCCCGCATGTCAGTGACTGGGCCTGCCCAGTCAGTAGTTGACTGGGTCAACCCAGTCAACTGGGCCCGTGGGGGCCACTGGCAGTGACCCAGGGGTGGCCCCAGGTGTGCCACGTCGGCGGCCGGCGCCGGAGTATCGTCGGCGACCAAAACGCACGGCGGCGCGCGCGGGAGGGGCGCGGGTTTCACCCACTGTGGGTTTGCGGGGGCGGGGCTGGGCGCGTTCGACGCGGCTCGACGTCGCGCGTCCAACGGCGGTGGTCGGAGGGGCTGGAACGGACGGGGTCGACCGCTACGGGCTCGCCGGCGGCGAGGAGCTACGGGTGCCCGACGGAAGCTACGCTAGAGCGCGCGAACGGCCGAACTAGCTAGCTAGGCGGGTGCGGCATGGTGCGGTCGGGCTAGCGGGCCAACGCCCGTGACCATTTGGTCACCGGAGACACGCCGGCGGCGAGCTCCGCGGCGTGGCGTTCGGGCGCGCGCGGGGAAGAAGCTAGGGAGCGCGGGCGAGCTAGCGGAGAGGGGGAGGAGGTAGAGGAGCTCACAGCGGAGCCGTAGGGAGTGGCAGCGAGCTCGGGGAGGGCGCGGGGTAGCCGGAGTCGGCGACGA
>NC_057799.1:471953617-471962737 GCF_018294505.1 Triticum aestivum | reverse complement strand
AGGCCTGCTCTTTTTTTCTTTTGACTGTTTTGTTTTCTGTTTTCTCTTATTTGTTTATTTCCTTTTTTGTTTTATTTCATTTAAAAGTATTTAGACATTTTATAAAAATGTGATTTCTCCACCATAATTACCAGTGTATTATTTAGAACCCACTGAACATTTTTGTTTGAATTTTTGAAAACTTTTATTTTCCACTTTTAAATTTAATTGAAGTTTGAACTAGGAGTTTGACAAGGGTGTGGTTCAAATGTGATCTAGCCCTGTTTAGCAATATGATTAGCTTAATCACAGGGGGTTACTGTAGCATGATTCTCAGGGGGTTACAAATCTCCTCCACTACAAGAAATCTCGTCCCGAGATTTAGGAGGTAGAAGGAAACAGTGCGGGGTATTCTTCGCGCAGACGATCCTCTCGTTCCCAAGTGGCCTCATCTTCAGAATGGTGCGACCACTGGACTTTGAGAAACTTGATCGCCTTCTGACGTGTGCGGCGTTCAGCTTGGTCGAGAATGCGGACCGGATGCTCCTTATAGGAGAGGTCTTGCTGCAATTCGAGCACTTCGTGATCCACAGCTCGGATTGGATCCTTGAAGCAACGGCGGAGCTGTGACACATGGAACACATCGTGAACCTGAGAAAGGTTCGGCGGTAGCTCCAGTTGGTATGCCGCTTTTCCACGCCTTTCGAGAATAGTGAATGGGCCAATATAGCGAGGAGCTAGTTTGCCCTTGATCCCGAAGCGGTGAGCACCCTTCATAGGTGTGACTCGAAGATAAGCCTTTTCGCCAGGTTGATAGACCATGTCTTTATGATGACGGTCATACTAACTCTTCTGACGTGACTGAGCAGTCTTGAGATTCTCGCGAATAATGCGGACTTGTTCTTCGGCATCTTGGATAATATCCGGACCGAAGAGTGGACGTTCCCCAGTTTCTGACCAGTTCAGGGGGGTTCGGCACTTTCGTCCATATAACACTTCGAAGGGGGCCATCTTCAGACTAGCTTGATAGCTATTATTATAAGAGAACTCAGCATACGGGAGAGATTCCTCCCATTTCTTGCCGAAGGAAATAACGCAAGCTCGAAGCATGTCTTCGAGAACTTGATTGACGCGTTCAACTTGTCCTTGCGATTGAGGATGAAACGCAGTACTAAATGACAGATGAGTGCCCATAGCTTCTTGGAAACTTGCCCAGAATCTTGAAGTGAATAAGCTGCCACGGTCTGAACTGATAACCAATGGAATACCGTGGAGTGAAACAATCCTGGACATATAGAGTGTTGCCAACTGGCTAGCAGTGATCGTTTCTTTGACTGCCAGGAAATGTGCAACTTTGGAAAGCCGGTCAATGACGACAAGAATAGCATCATTACCTTTCTGCGATTTGGGAAATCCAGTGACGAAGTCCATCTCAACATGGTCCCATTTCCATTCAGGAATAGAGATAGGTTGCAGAGTTCCAGCAGGCCTTTGATGTTCTGCTTTGATACGACGGCAAACGTCACACTCAGCAACATAATGAGCAATGTCTTGCTTCATATTAGTCCACCAGAATCTCTGACGGATATCTTGATACATCTTTGTACTACCAGGATGGATACATAGAGGCGTATCATGGGCTTCTTTCATAACTTCCTGTGTCATATCCAGGTTTTTCTCTGCACATGGCACCACTAGGCGGCCCTTGAAGTATAGGGCGCCATCTTCAGAAATGGTGAAGAATGAGGGCTTTCCTTCTGCGAGGTAGCGCTTAATCTTGTGGGCTTCAGAGTCATACCCCTGTATTCTCTTGATGGAGTCCAGGAGATCTGGTTCGACGACCAGGGTATTGAGGGAACCCTGGGGAACAACACGGAGGTTCATCTTGCGGAACTCCTTAGGAGGGGGAGCGAGTGCACCCGGAGGAACAATATGGAGGTTCAGTTTCCTGAATTCTTCAACAAGCGAGGGCTGAACTTTATGAACCTGGAGGTGGTTGCAGTAAGACTTGCGGCTCAAGGCATCAGCCATTACATTAGCCTTGCCTGGAGTATAGGAAATACCCAAGTCAAAGTCTGCAACAAGCTCCATCCATCTCTGCTGACGGAGGTTCAGATCTGGCTGAGTAAACAGATACTTCAGACTTTGGTGGTCAGTGAAGATCTCGCAACGATTACCGAGAAGGTAATGTCGCCACTGCTTCAGCGCATGTATGACAGCAGCAAGTTCGAGGTCGTGAACTGGGTAGTTCTCTTCGTGAGGGCGCAATTGTCGAGAGGCATAAGCAATCACTTTGCGGTCTTGCATTAGGACACAGCCTAATCCTTGACGGGAAGCGTCGCAATAGATGACGAAGTCCTTCTTAGTATCAGGTGGAGCTAGAACTGGGGCAGAAGTCAACTTGTCTTTGAGTGCCTGGAAACTTTCCTGACATTTGTCTGTCCATTGGAACTTGACACCCTTATGCAACAGGTTAGTCAGAGGCCTGGCGATCTTAGAGAAGTTCTCGACGAATCGACGGCAATAGCTGGCGAGACCGAGAAAACTTCTGACTTGCTTAACGTTCTTGGGAGGAGTCCAATCAAGAATAGCCTGAACTCGTTCAGGGTTGACGGCAATACCATCCTTAGAGATGACATGCCCAAGATAGGTTACTTCGGGTAGCCAGAATTCACATTTAGAGAACTTGGCATATAGTTGATGTTCTCGTAGCTTTTCCAGCACAAGACGAAGATGTTCAACATGTTCTTCTTCGTTCTTGGAAAATATCAGGATATCATCCAGATAAACCACGACGAACTTGTCGAGGTAATCCATGAATATGTAGTTCATCAGACGAGAGAAGGTGGCTGGAGCATTGGTTAAACCGAAAGACATGACGGTGTACTCGTATGAACCATAGCGAGTCACGAAGGCGGTCTTTGGGATATCCTCTTCGCGAACATGGATCTGGTGGTAGCCCAACCTCAAGTCGAGCTTAGAGAACACTGACGAACCCGCCAGTTGATCATACAGATCATTGATCCGAGGAAGAGGGTATTTATTCTGAATGGTAGCTTGGTTTATAGGACGGTAGTCTTGAACTAATCGGTTTGTCCCATCCTTCTTCTTGACAAAGAGAGAAGGTGCTCCCCAAGGAGAGCAACTTGGGTGAATGAATCCTTTGCGAAGAGACTTGTCGATTTCCTCCTTAAGCTCAAGGAGTTCATGCGGCGGCATTTTGTAGGGTCGCTTGGCTATAGGAGTGGTGCCTGGTTTCAAGTCGATGATGAATTCGACAGCTCTAGCAGGGGGAATCCCTGGAAGTTCTTCAGGGAAGACGTCGAGGAATTCACGCACGACGGGAATGTTTTCAATGCCCTTGAGTGGTGCAGCGTTCAATGCATTCAATGCATAGAGCCTTGCCTCCGCATTTTGCACCAGATGGGCTTGGTAAGTAACTATCTCATCTGAAGGGTGCAGCAGATGGACGGTCTTAGTGGTGCAAACGATTGAAGCAGTATGCGCTTTTAACCAATTCATTCCCAGGATGAGATCAATGCTACAGGACTTCAGTACGATGGGAGAGACAAGAAATTCCAGTCCTTCAATTTCAACAGTAACATCGTGACTAACCATAGAGGTTTGACATTGGCCCGCAGGGGTGTGTACCACTAGCGGAGTGTTTATCTCTTCGTGATTAATGCCATGCAGGAATGCAAATTCTGCTGAAATGAATGAATGGGATGCTCCTGTATCAAATAAAACGGATGCTGGTACTGAATTTACGAGGAGTGTACCCATCACAGTAGCAGGCTGGTCTTGAGCTTCGCTGAGATCAACGTGGTTGGCATGAGCGCGACCATGAGACTTAGCATTGTTGTTGCGGGGCTGGTTGTTACCACGGCCAGCTGCTGGAAGGGCCAGTTGATTCTGGTTCTGATAGCAGTTCCTGGCAAAGTGACCCGGTTGACCACACTTGAAGCACAGACCATTATCGGGAGTGGGAACAGGAGCCCCAGGTGGGGGAGCTGGTAGCTTTGACTGCTTAGATGGTGGAGGAGGCAGACGCGGTGCAGCATAAGATTTCCTGGGAGCAGGTGCATTCGGACGATACATGCTGTTCAGGATCCATATCTTACGCTTCTGTGAGGGCGAGCCCGAAGATGAGCCCGTGTCACGGTTGCGCCTCTGAGAGCTCTGGTATTCCTGCAGACCAGTTTCAACATTGATGGCCTTGTTCACCAAGGTGGTGAAATCAGCAAAGTCATGCACTAGAAGTGCGAGCTTGATGTCAGCTTGAAGGCCATCACGGAACTTCTCCTGTCTGCGTGCATCAGTTGCAATGTCTTCTTCAGCATAGCGGGACAAGTCCAGAAACTCCCGCTGATAAGCTTCGACAGTTTTGTTGCCTTGGGTGAGGTTGCGGAACTCACGCTTCTTCCGGTCCATGACTCCCTGAGGAATGAAGCGGGCACGGAAAGCAGCTTGGAAGTCTGGCCAGGTGATGATTGTTCCAGCTGGCAGAGTACGCCCGTGGCTATCCCACCATTGAGCTGCGGGTCCCTTCAAGAAGAAGGAAGCAAAATTGACATAGCTGGCAGGGGCTACATCAGCAGACTCCAACTCATAGGTGATGTCACGGAGCCAGTCATCAGCATCCAGAGGCTGAGTTGAGCTGCGGTAGATGGTTGGGTTGAGGCATATGAAATCTTGAAGAGTCACTTGAGCTGGCTGTTGGTTCATATTGGGGCGAGGAAACTGAGCCATCATATTTTCCATGAATTGGCGGTTCAATTCAAACTGTTGGATCATACCAGCCATGTACTCAGGTGGTGGTGGGGCATCGCCACCACGACCACGACCACCTGGTCTAACCATCCTGCTAATATATAACAGGGGTAGTTCAGCATTGAGAAAAACTTGCAATGACAAGAATCATTCATGATGAAACATGCATAATTGAAAGGAGCATGATAGCTACTGCATAGTAGTCGGCATAACTTACAAAAGGGGTCATGCATAGAGTTCAGTACATAGAGTTCAGTACATGGACCAAAACATCATAGGCGGCACACAGGCTCGCGGCGAATGCCTTTAACACTACAAACAAGCCTACATCAGTCCCAAGAGGTACTGTGGAGGTAATCGTAGCCCGACAGCTGGTAGTGAGGCAACGGATAGCTCTCCACGTCAGCAGACTGGGGGCCGCGGATACTCAGGTGTAGAGCCCGACGCTCAGGTGGCAGAAGAGGACCAAGTGCGGGAGAGTAGCCTCCCACCTCTGGCCAACCGACACCGTGGGGCATCACGGTCCTGGCTGGGTAGATCGCAGCACGCGGTACCTGTCCAGACCGGACAAAGGGGTGCAGCAGCGTCAGAGCACGGTAAAGGTGCTGACGGGTGGTGTACATCTCATGGCGAAGAGCTCGGTTAGCTCGATCCAGCCCATCAGCATGCAGAACCAGGTGCTGATGGTAGAAGGGCTCTCGGGTGACAGTGGAGTAGGCAGCAGTATAGTATCCCTCCGCACCAGCATCAGAGGCGATAGCAATGTGCCTGAAAGGGGAGGTGTCCAACTCCCGATACTCTCCACGAAGACGTGTCAGAGCAGCATAGGCAGCATCGTGGACAGCCATATCGATGGTCACACCAACACCATGTGCGGTGTGCAGCACAGTAGTGGAGTCATACTCCCGACGGTAGAGGTGGACGATGGCACGGTACTGCTCCTGGTTAAAGTCCTGGTACTCCTCGTAGACTGTGAATTCAGGGTGCCAGCGATAACCCAGATAGGTCATCATCTCAGCTAGCACCGCAGGTGATCCCGAGGCACCAATGGCCGTCGTGTGGCACACGACCTGCCTCGAGGGTTCCATCTGAAAGCAAAGACGTTTCAAAGGAGTCAATTGACAGTGTGTGAATTGTTCAAAATACTATTCTAAGAAACAACTATGGCTTATCCATCTTTGGGGTGAACGCGGTCACGGGATCCTAGTGTTAGAGTTAGTAAATTCGTTTAACCCGAGTAGAAGAGAGTTCAGAGTCCCAGAGTAAAGGTCGAGGAGTAAAAGATCCTAGTACCACCCAATGGCGACGTGGGCCCGTAAGACACACAGCCATGTTAGTAAAAGTTTTTGTAATGTCTAGACTCGACTTCGGCCAAGGAGTGTGGAAGGGGGTTTCCTACAGGCAGTCGGCTCTGATACCAACTTGTGACGCCCCCGATTTCATCGTACACTAATCATGCACGCAATGTGTACGACCAAGATCAGGGACTCACGAGAAGATATCACAACACAACTCTAAAACATAAATAAGTCATACAAGCATCATAATACAAGCCAGGGGCCTCGAGGGCTCGAATACAAGTGCTCGATCATAGACGAGTCAGCGGAAGCAACAATATCTGAGTACAGACATAAGTTAAACAAGTTTTGCCTTAAGAAGGCTAGCACAAAAGTAGCAACGATCGAAGAGGCAAGGCCTCCTGCCTGGGACCTCCTAACTACTCCTGGTCGTCGTCAGCGGCCTGCACGTAGTAGTAGGCACCTCCAGTGCCGTAGGTGTCGTCGTCGACGGTGGCGTCTGGCTCCTGGACTCCAACATCTGGTTGCGACAACCAGATAGAAAGGAAAGGGGGAAAAAGAGGGAGAGAAGCAACCGTGAGTACTCATCCAAAGTACTCGCAAGCAAGGAGCTACACTACATATGCATGGGTATATGTGTAAAGGGGCATATCAGTGGACTGAACTGCAGAATGCCAGAATTAAAAGGGGGATAGCTAGTCCTGTCGAAGACTACGCTTCTGGTCATCTCCATCTTGTAGCATGTAGAAGAGAGTAGATTGAAGTCCTCCAAGTAGCATCGCATAGCATAATCCTACCCGGTAATCCCCTCCTCGTCGCCCTGTTAGAGAGCGATCACCGGGTTGTATCTGGCACTTGGAAGGGTGTATTTTATTCAGTATCCAGTTCTAGTTGTCATAAGCTCGAGGTACAACTCCGGGTCGTCCTTTTACCGAGGGACACGGCTATTCGAATAGATAAACTTCCCTGCAGGGGTGCACCACATAACCCAACACGCTCGATCCCAATTGGCCGGACACACTTTTCTGGGTCATGCCCGGCCTCGTAAGATCAACACGTCACAGCCCCACCTAGGCTAAACAGAGAGGTCAGCACGCCGGTCTAAACCTATGCGCGCAGGGGTCTGGGCCCATCGCCCTAAGCACACCTGCACGTTGCGAACGGGGCCGCGAGCAGACCTAGCAACCCACACGATCACGGCGGTTACGTCAAAGCGGTCCAACACGGCGCGCGCCACTCAGTCGCTGACGTCAAAAGAGCTTCGGCTGATACCACGACGTCGGGATACCCATAACTACTCCCACGTAGATGGTTAGTGCGTATAGACCAAATGGCCAGACTCAGATCAAATACCAAGATCTCGTTAAGCGTGTTAAGTATCCGCGAACGCCGACCAGGGCCAGGCCCACCTCTCACCTAGGCGGTCTCAACCTGCCCTGTCGCTCCGCCACAAAGATCCACTTGCGGGTACTCCTACGAGCCGACCCGACTTTAGTCATCACATGTGTCATGTATATAGTATATAAGTATATGCCCGTGATCACCGCCCAGGTGATCACGGCTCGATAGTATAGCACAGCAGACGGACAAGAATGTAGGGCCACTGATGGAAATCTAGCATCCTAGACTAAGCAGTAGGATAGCAGGTAAGGGGAACAACTGTAGCAACAATGACAGGCTATGCAACAGAATAGGATTAATCGAAAGCAGTAACATGCTACACTACTCTAATGCAATCAGTAGAGATTAGAGTAGGCGATATCTGGTGATCAAAGGGGGGGGGCTTGCCTGATTGCTCTGTCAAGTAGGAGGGGTCGTCGACTCCGTAGTCGAGCTGGGCAGCAGCAGGGTCGGTCTCGTAGTCTACCGGAGAGAAGAGGGGGAAGAAACAGTAAATACAAGGCAAACATAAGCATGACGATGCGTGACATGACAATGAGCGGTGCTAGGGGTGCCCTAACGCGACAGTAGGTGGTACCGGTGAAGGGGGGGAACATCCGGGAGGTATGCCCGATGTTTCGCGTTTTCGGACAGACGGATCGGAGGGGGAAAGTTGCTAGTTCGATAGGTTAGGGAGGTGCGGTGGACGAACGGACTGCGTATTCGGATTCGTCTCGTCGTTCTGAGCAACTTTCATATAGAAAACATTTTCATCCGAGTTACGGTTTAAAAGATATGAATTTTCAAAGTTTATTTGAATTTCTAGAATTATTTAATTAACAGAAAAAGGGATATGACGTCAGCATGACGTAGGAGTGACGTCAGCGGTTAACAGTCCGGGTTGACTGGTCAAACTAACAAGGGGGACCCACCTGTCATAGACAGTGGGTTAACAGAGGATTAACTAATTAGTTTTTTAGCTAATTAACTACTGGGCCCACCTGTCAGTGAGAGATTAATTAAACTATTATTTTTATTTATAAAACATTTTCTTTTTCTTTTCTTTTTTTAATTTTTGCGGCGGGGCCCGCATGTCAGTGACTGGGCCTGCCCAGTCAGTAGTTGACTGGGTCAACCCAGTCAACTGGGCCCGTGGGGGCCACTGGCAGTGACCCAGGGGTGGCCCCAGGTGTGCCACGTCGGCGGCCGGCGCCGGAGTATCGTCGGCGACCAAAACGCACGGCGGCGCGCGCGGGAGGGGCGCGGGTTTCACCCACTGTGGGTTTGCGGGGGCGGGGCTGGGCGCGTTCGACGCGGCTCGACGTCGCGCGTCCAACGGCGGTGGTCGGAGGGGCTGGAACGGACGGGGTCGACCGCTACGGGCTCGCCGGCGGCGAGGAGCTACGGGTGCCCGACGGAAGCTACGCTAGAGCGCGCGAACGGCCGAACTAGCTAGCTAGGCGGGTGCGGCATGGTGCGGTCGGGCTAGCGGGCCAACGCCCGTGACCATTTGGTCACCGGAGACACGCCGGCGGCGAGCTCCGCGGCGTGGCGTTCGGGCGCGCGCGGGGAAGAAGCTAGGGAGCGCGGGCGAGCTAGCGGAGAGGGGGAGGAGGTAGAGGAGCTCACAGCGGAGCCGTAGGGAGTGGCAGCGAGCTCGGGGAGGGCGCGGGGTAGCCGGAGTCGGCGACGA